>NC_056743.1:25268428-25568428 GCF_019279795.1 Protopterus annectens
ATAACTTCTAAAAGATTATTAATGTCACCCCCCCCACCTAATATATGTACCATGTCAATAACCCTGATCTTAAATTTATGTTCATTATTATGAGTTTTATGTGTTTATATAAAGCATTCCTTCCGTTGGCCCTTCATAAACATTAAATTAAGTCTTGATTATATGGTCCTTATGAATGTAAATTTAAGTTCAGGGTTATTGACATGGTACATATATCAGATAGGGGGTGACATTAATAATCTTTTAGAAGTTAAAGAGTATGAGTGGATATTGAGGCTATCAGCTGATTGTTTACCTGGCTTGAATTCTGCTGTCACATTAAAACTTATTTTAGTTAAAATACAACGTACTAAGTTATGTTAAATGTTATATGTGAGTTTGTATGATGTGAGTTTATTGTAGAATCTGTTATATATATGTAAAGTATTATGTTTTATTAGTTGTATGAAATTTTAAAGTTTTGTAATTGTCACATGATTTTTTTGGGCTGCATGTCATGTAATTAACATTGACTCCTATTTAAATGGAATGTTTTACTGAAACCTTTATTAGTATTTAGAAAGGGTGTGTAGCCCGAAAGCTTTGCTGTCTATAAAGGTGTATTTTTTCCTCAACGTTTGTGTCTTATTAAATGCTAGCAGCTGGCCAGCTTTAAACGAATGTCTTTCAATTAATTCCGTTTTAAAATTGAGAGCACTTGGAAGGTGTAGTATTCATTATTATTTATTTTTATTCTATTTAATATTGTACATAGAATTTAAATATTTTTTGATACATTGACATTTATTTTATTATTATAATTATATCATTATGAGTATTCTTATGTCTTGTGCCTGTTTACTTTAAGGGGGTGTGGTTAATGACGTGATGTGTTTGGCAGTCTTTAAAAATGTTTCTTGTTAATTTAAAAATTGTCTGATGAAGTTCTGTTATTGGGACGAAAGCGCTTGCCGCTATTTATCTTTGAATAAACTATTTCATTTGTATTTGTGGACTACCTGTGGATTTGTCCGTGCTTTGTCTGCATTTGTGGATTACCAGTGTTTTTTTCCATGGAGTCATTTTTATTCATCCAACTCTGATGCATCTAATTATGAAGATATGCAACCCTCTCAGCTTATGAGGATTCCGGAATCCGTCGCTTCAGCATCTCCACCCGAGGACTTTTCCTTTGGGGAGACCCTACATACCTTAAGGGAACATTTCCAATGGGAATGTCAGGACTATCCTCAGTCAAAAAAGAGACTCGGGAATTTCTTAGATCTTCCACAGCACAGACTTCTGGCCATTCCTCCTGTCCTGGGTGTTGTGGATGATGTTTTTATGGAAGCCAGTTTGACTCCTGACACCGTTCCTCCTGCTCCCAGGAAACCAGACAGGTACTATAGAATCCCTGACTCTCACAAATTGCTATTCAAAAATCCTACTTCTGACCCCGACGTTATCTCTCAAGGACCTAACGGAATGAAAGCAACTTCTGCCAAGAATCCCACCCCCTCAGATAGGGATTCTTGAGCATTAGACAGATGGGGTAAAAAACTATACACCTCAGCTACTCTTGCTATTAGAGCACTAAATTGTCAGTTTCATATGCTGAAATATCAGCAACTTACCATGGAACTCCTCAAACAAAAAAATATCTTCCTTTCCTGCTTGTGCAGAAAATAGAGTTACAAGAGTTTATGCATTCTGCAAGTCAAGTAACTAAGCACACTTTACAATGTGGTTTTGATGGCCTAGAAGCATCTTGCAGGGCAGCAATCACTGGTTCTGTCCTTAGAAGGCATGCCTGGCTAAAGAAACAGCCCTTGCCAGACCATGTCAAATCCAAATTATTGGATGCACCAATGCGCAAAGACAACTTATTTGGCACCAAGGCAGAGGAAGTCTTAAAAAAAGATGAAAGAAAAAGTTAAATTTCGGCAGACAGTTAAAGACTTGTGGCAGGTTCAGCCACCGAGGTTCAGTAGGCATTGCCCCTCCAGTCACTGGTCCTTTCCTGCCCCATCCAGGTCAGCTCAGCCCAGACCCTGAGGAAGCAGGCCCCCCCAGACAGCAACCCCAGGGAATGCAGCGATCTAAGCAATGGAGTTCCTCCTCTTCAAAACCAGGGAGTGCTAATCCACCCACTCATGGTAAGAACTCACAATGACTTCATGCTTCTACCCCTCCCTCTGCCCACCTGCTGTTGCCCCTAGGAAGAAAACTCTCCTTCCACGCAAGCACCTGGGCTACCATTACCAATGACTGCTGGGTCCTCAACATAGTGTCACAGGGATTCAAATTTTATTTCTGTGCTCTACCAACCCCAAAAGGGTTCCCAGATCTTCCCCCAAGCCAGTGGACAGAGGCCAAAAAGCAAGTCCTTTCCCTGTTCACGATGAGGGCAATAGAGCATGTTCCTGCAGAACGGGTAGGCCAAGGTTTCTACTCCAGACTCTTCCTGGTACCCAGAAAAGAGGGCACCTGGTGCCCCATCCTCGATCTATCCATCCTAAACACTTTCCTGGTGATACCAAAATTCAAAACGCTCACCCTCCAGCGACTTCTACCTATGCTGTCCAAGAATGTTTGGTTAGCCACCCTAGACCTTAAAGTGGTTTACCTACACATCCCAATCAGGGAATCTTGCAGAAAATATCTTCGTTTCGGGGCGGGATCACTGCACTTTCAGTTCTCTGCACTTCCTTTAGGTTTAGCCACTCCTTCCAGAGTTTTCACAAAATGCCTGGCTCCCGCCATTGCTTTTTGCAGACAAAGAAATATTCAGATTTACCCATACCTAGATGACTGCCTGATTCAGGTAGACAATCAGGAAAAGCTGCTAAAGCACCTGACCTTTGTGAAGGACCTACTGACCTCCCTGGGATATACTATCAACGAAAAGAAATCCAAACTAGTACCAACACAAAAAATTGTATTCCTGGGAGCACGCGTGGATATGGCATCCCAGATGGCATTCCTTACACCAGAAAAATAAACCTACCTGACAACATATTTCTCTCAACTAGCCACCAGATCCCAGTGATTCGCAAGGAAAATCCTGCAAGCTCCGGGGTTCATGGCTTCTTGCATTCTACTCATTCCATGTGCCAGACTGCATATGAGGAAACTACAATGGTATCTAAAAAGCCTTTGGTGTCAACACTCCCAAGACCTGGAAACTCTTGTACCAGTGATATCTTGCTTAAGGAAATATTTCTTTTGGTGGGCAGCAGCATGTGACCACAACAAAGGTCTGCCCGTCAAACAACCCCACACTGCCCAGACCCTCACCACAGATACATCTGACTATGCCTGGGGTGCACACCTGGATGGCAGGTGCATTCAGGGCCAAGGGATCCAAACCAAATAGATCTGCACATCAACCATAAAGAGATGTTAGCTGTTCAGCAAGCTCTGACGGCCTTCAGACCCCTACTCTCCCCGGGTCCTCTACTGATCAAAAACAGACAACACCACTGTGATGTGGTATATCAACAAGCAGGGAGGGACTCACTCATACCCTCTGTGCAGGCTCGCCATGACCCTTTGGCACACAGCCTCAGCCATGCAACTACACTTGCTAGCACAATTCCTGCCAGGCTCTCTAAACTCTCTCTCTGGCAGACAACTTAAGCAGAAGTCTTCTGGACCCACACGAGTGGCAGCTAGACCAAAGAACCTTCACCCTTGTAGCCCAGAAATGGGGCACCCCAAAGGTGTACCTCTTTGCATCCCACTCCAACCATCAGCTCAGCATATTCTGCACCAGGGAACATCACAGCAAGGCCTGGAAAGTGGATGCTGTATCCTTCCAGTGCGTCAACCTCTTGGCCTATGCATTCCCCCCTCTACCTCTCATTACAAGGGTACTGCTTAAAATAAGGGAGGAAAAACCAAGGACAATCCTGATTGCCCCAGACTGGCCACGCCAGCACTGGTACCCTCTGCTGCGAAGCCTGTAACCACTGCCACCATGGCATCTCCCTCAGATCCCAACACTCCTGACCCAGAGGAATGGAAAATTCATGTATCCCCATTTGCAGACCCTCAGTCTGGCAGCCTGGCTTATTACCTGACCACTGCACAAGCTGCCAATCTAAGCAAACAAGTTCTAGATGTTATACGTGAGGCCAGATGCCCTAGCATTAGAAAGTCTTATGCTGACAAGTAGAAAAGGTTTTGCACCTAGATCCAGGCTAAGGGAGCCGGAACTGCACAGCCCTCCCTACCTCTCATCCTGCATTACCTGGCTGACCTAGTACACAGCGGTCTAGCCTTCTCTTCAGTTAAAATTCATACCTCTGCCATCTCTGCTCATTTCAGCACAGAGCCACCTCTTTTCTCCCACCCTGTCATCAAATAGTTCCTAAGACGGGCTAACAACTTGAGGCCACCCAGAAGAGCACCTACCCCAGCTTGGGACCTTAACTTTGTTTTTGAAAAATTCACCCTGCTCCCCTTTAAATCTGCTGATGCTGCTGGTTCAAAGTTCCTCTCTCTTGGAAGACAGCCTGCACTTTCTAGATGTGCACAGACAGCTCAGATTCTATCTAGACAGGACTGATCAATTGCTGGCTAACTTTGCTGCAGGGGCAGTGGGCAATGCCATCTCTAAGCAAACAATTTCCAAATGGATAGCACACTGCATCCATTTCTGTTACAAGCAACATGGAAAGCCTTCCCCTAAGGGGGTCAGGATTCACTCCACCAGAGCAGCCTCCACCTCTGCAGCTTTCCTCAGTGGAGTCCCCACCAGGGACATCCTGGAGGCTGCCACCTGGACATCTGTTCACACTTTCACCAAACATTACCACCTGCCTATCTTCTCCAAATCCAGGGCAGGCTTTGCCACTGCAGTCTTGCATGGCATCCTAGCCAGCCCCTAGTCTCCTTGACTGCCTCTACCTTTTCTTCAGCTTTGGGAGTCAACCCAAATGTGATGACTGAAACAGTGAAACACGAAGAACATAGTACAGTTGTGTACACTTACCATAAATGTAGATGTTCGAATGTATTCACTGTTGCAGTCCTAGATTCCCTCCCTCCATCCCCCCTCTTACTTCTCTCTCCTTACAAGGGACATTTTGGAATTTACTTTGTACTGGTGGGGTTCTTCCACCAGAACCTGGCTCCCACTTGGGGGCTTCTGACAGGGGAAAAAAAAACTGATGTAATGGTGTCAGCTGTCTTACATTCTATTAACTGATGACCTGATGTCAGTCCTGCAGCGACAACAACAGACGCAGAAATACTAAGCCTCTGGTATTCAGGCCAGCCAAAGGCTAACCTGGCAGAGATAACCCTAATGTGATGACTGCAACAGTGAATACGCTCTAACATCTACATTTATGGTACGTATACACAATTGTACTTTCTGAGGTCTTTGGAATTGGTCATCTTTCATCCTTTAGGATTGATGGCTCATCTGTTTTTGGGCCCATAGTTTAACTTCTTGACCAAGAGCGAGCAATACTGGAAGATGCAGTCTGCCATTAGATTTCATTTTGCTAACCCCACAATGGACCCCTTGTCAGAACCAGAAGGGGGAAAACATCTCCTTTTTTTTTTTAAAGAAACTACAGCAGTCCTTTCAAGATGCTCTTTCTGAGAGTTCTTCCTGTATTAGGGGGATAACCACAATGGATGCCGCCCTTGTTGCAGGGGTCATCTGCAGAATTAGGGCTCCAATGGAGGTTTCTTTAGGGGGTTCTTTCAGCAACCCTGAATGATTGCCTGACTGTCCTTCTATGGAAGCAGACAGAGGTCAATTTGCTGTACACCCAAAAGTTTGGGAGGCCATCACCTTGGATGCATGGGTGTTAAAAGTGGTATCCAGGGGCTACTCTGTTCCATTTTTAGAAGTTCCCAGTACATCTCCCAGATGACTTCCATATGTTCCATCTTGTCAGAGAAGAACAGCAGCCATTAAAATTCAGAAGCTGCTAACAAGTTGAGTCATCCAAGAGGTCCCACCAGACCAACAAGGATCCGGGGTCTACTCAAAGATCTTTATGGTTCCAAAAAAGAACAAGGATGTCAGACTGATTTTTAGATTTGAGCAAGCTGATCATTTGTAAAGCACACCTGGATGGTTAGAGTGCAGTCCATTTTACCTCTGTTGAGGAAGGACAACTGGATGTGCTGAGTAGATCTGTAAAATGCCTATCATATAAAGATTGCAAGGTGGTCCAGGAAATTCCTGCACTTCTGGTTGGGGGGGGGGGGCTGATCATTACCAGTTCAGAAGACTGCTATTACGTGTCACCACTCCCCCCCCCCCCCGGTGTTCACCAAATGTATGGCAGTGGTAGCAGCCAGGCTAAGGTTGCAGGGGTTCCTTGTCTTTCCTTACCTGGATGATTGACTGCTAACTGCCTCCATGAGGGCATTCCTCATCATGGCCAGTGACACCTTACTCCAGATTTGCAGTTCCTTAGGGATCACAGTCAGAGGTCCAGTCTCCATCCAGTTATAGGGAGCCATTTGGACACAGTCTCTCAGATTGCTAAGCTTCCAAAGTCCAGAATATTGAACCTTCAGGATCTGGCAAGCCCTTGATTGTGTGCAGAAAGCCTTCAGCATATTTTATTCTTGGATTTCTGGGCCACATGGTGGTTGATAGTTGTTTAGTTCCCTTGGCCAACTATCACATGAGGGAGTTAAATTATGCCCAAGCATTTCATTGATCATATTCAACACATCCAATGGATTTTCCAGTTTCCCTGAGTCGAGTTTGTCAGGATCGAATCAGTTGCTGGTTGGAGTTTCTGTTGATGTCCACCAAGATTCAGTTTGTCCTTCCCATCTTCAGGCTAAGGTCATGATGGATGCCTCTCTGTTCAGGTGGAGGAGCATTTTGAAGAGAGGAATATCCAGGGGACCCAGTCAACAGCTGAGGCCAACCTACACATCAGTGTCTTAGAGATGAGGATAGTCCTCCTCGCATTGCAGACTTTTCAGTGTTCTTCCAAAAGCTATGATTTCTTTCCAGGTGAACAATATGTTCATAGTCTGGTGTCTGAACAAATGGTGGAACCCATCTTACCCTCTTTGTTGGAAGACCATAAGGGTCTGGCAATGGGCGATTTTGATTCAAGAGTTTCTGATTGCAGCACACACCCCAGGGAAATCCAGTATCTTAGAGGACACTTTGAATGGGAGCATCCTCCTCCTTCACGAGTGGTCCCTGAATTCAAGGATTGCTACTTGGAGTTTTCGGTGCTGGGGCACTCCATGTTGCAACTTGTTCACTTCCTCGTCCAACACCAAGTCCAATTCCTCCTCAGAGAGGGTGACCCAAGGATGCTGTCCTGTGTGCTTGGCCTTGGGTTTTCTTTTTGCTTACTCTCTGACCAGTTGATAAACTTTCTTCAGAAAGCATTTAATCTCAGAATGCATGTATTTCTTATTGGTACCTTTTGGCCTCACCAGCAGTGATTTCACCTCCTTTGGCTTCCCCTGAGGTACCCTCCTTGGGTCCTAGATCCTATTCTGGATCTCGTTTCTCACCCAGAAAGCTTAGAGCCACTGACCTTTGAACTCTCACATTAACTGCTTGGTTTCCTCAATTCCCTTGATGGCCAGGAATCCCAAGCTTTCAGGCAGAGTTGTTCAGATCTTAACATCTTCCCAAAAGTCATCTACTCAAAAGATGTACATGAGTAAATAGAAACATTTTACCTCATGGACCGTCTTTCAGGCTTTGGATCCCTTTTCAGCTCCTTTGGAGGCTGTCCTGGATTTTCTTGCAAGTTTAACTCTTGGTCTAGCTAATCCATGATTACAGTGCAGTTGGCAGCAATTTCTAATTTTCACATTGGTAGAGGTAATGTGTCATTTGGCTGCCCTTAAGATTTCTAAGGCCTTTCTTAAAGGAACTGCCATACTCTGCCCTCTGAAGGGAGACCCTGTTCCACTGTGGGACTTGCCTTTTATGTTCTAGGTGCTGGATGCACCAACATTTGCGCCTTCTGCTACTGTTGATCTGAAGTTGTTCTCATGAAAAACTTTGTTTTGGGTGGCCATTGCTTCCGCCAAGCTTGTGTCAGGGCTACAGGCCTTGTGTCAGGACCACAGGCCTACTCTGCAGTCCCTCCTTATCTGTTTTTTCATCAAGGCAGACCGGACTCTTCCTTTTTGTCTAAGGTGGTGTCAGAAAATCATTTGAATCCGTTCATTCATTTGCCAGTCTTTTTACCCAAATTAATTGAGGTGAATATCTTTAGCATTGCCTTGATGTTCTATTTGGCTGGAACAAGATAATTCTATTAACTCTCATTCTCTAAGTCTCGGTTGGATGCTCCTGTTTCCAAAGTTATTTTATCCAAATGGCTTTATGATTGCATTTCCTTTGGATATAGTTTAAAGGGAAAGTCGTGGCATTTCAAACCCAAAGGTCGTTTCACCAGAACCTTGACTACTTCTACAGCTTTTTCTCTAGAGCTCCTTTGGATGTTCTTTATACAGCTGCAACTTGGGTGGGTCATCGCACATTTGTGTCACACTGCAAACTGCATACTCAATCCAGGACTTGGGCTTCATTTGATTCCACCATATTGCCCAGTATTCTTCCATAGGACCTCCCTAAGGTGTTACATGGCTGGCGTCTCTGTTCCAATGGTTGAACCCCAAACAGAAAAGACATCAGATACAACAATTATGTAGAAAGAATAAAATAAAAAGAAATCAATGGATGGACCCATTCACAGTACCTTCTGTTTGTTATCACAGTACCTTCTGTTTATCATAGTACCTTCTGTTTATTATTACATTAAATGCTTTTGTCAGTGGTCATTCTGACTTCCTCAGAATAAAAACACACATACAACCACAACACTTAAATAACACCTAATTAGAACCACATGACCAAACTAATTAAGCATTTAAAAAAGTCACATCCCAAAAAAATAAAATATAAAAAACAAGATTTTCATTTCCAGTGACATTTTTGTACTTAAAAAAACTTGTTGTATAGAGACAAAAAAATTAATTAAAAATCAAATCGAAACACAAGAAAGAGCAATACAAAATCAAACTCTACTAAAGAGTCCCTCACCGTATGTTTATGAATATTGCACTTTGGTACTATAAGGCCATTTTGGGGCGATGTTGTAGTGTACTGGCTTACCAGATGTGCAGTAGCAAGCACTGCTCAAACCCCACTTGAGGTGTTTTACATCAGTCAGAAATATTGAATATTCATCCAGTGCCCCTCGAATCCTAATGAATATTTATTCTATATGTGGTACGCTGCATTTGCAATGTAAATATAAAATTATATAAAATTAAAATTGACAGTTCCATATGCCGCATTTGCAACAGGTTTGCAATACATTCTATATATGTATTAGTATGCAAGTATATACATTTATAAGTGACAATCCCATTGAACAGTTTTGAATGAGTATATACAATTATAATTGACACTTGCATACACCGCATTTGCAACATGTTTGCACACAGAATACTTGCATAGCATTGGCAGCAGCTTTGAAAACGGAACATATATTTCTCACTAACAGTGAGATATAGCAGCAATCCACACAATAAGAAATCCAAATTATAAAGTGCCAAATTACTACAGTCAAATGTACACACCAAAAAAAAAGTGCAGGTATTTTAGGAAAGAGAACTGCGGAACTCAGTCCTACATAGTTTCTGCCTAACTTAACCTTTGTATGGCAAGCTATGCATATCTGGTATTACTATCCTGCCTCTGGCATTATTTATAATGACCCCAGGGAATTTGCACATTAACGTAAAAGCTAGAATTTGGTCTGAAATGTATCCAACAAAGTATTTATTTACTTATTTACTGTATTGAAATATGTCCATTCTTGTCAAAGTATGTATAATGTTTGTACTTTGCTATAACATAAGAAATGACAGAGCTACATTCATTAATCACAGATGCTGATCTGCATTCATTATATGCATAATGTCAGTGGCTAATATGCATGGCATGCCAGTCATGCTTTATTTCATATTCAGGTTTGGTCGTCAATCATCCGTGCCATGCCTACTCCTGCGCAAAACTGAAGGTGAGCCGGTACACTACAATATCACCCATTTTGGCCTTTAATTTCAAAACACTACTGATGGAAGCAGATTCATTAAGACCCGGGAGCACTGCAACACTGCATCTCATTTGCCAGCTTAATTCCTTGTACTCCAAATAAAGGGTAACTGATCCACCGCTAGGTCCAAGATCCACTTTATCAATGGCTATAAATTTAAATTTATGGATGGGGAAATTTTTTACACGTTTAGCTAGGGCATTTCTGTCATCACCCCTTGATATATCATACTGGTGTTGGTATATCCTTTTCCTAAATTTCACTTTTGTCTTGCCAGTATAGAAACATTCACAATCTTGATATTTGGCGATGTAAACTATCCCCATACTGTGGCAATAGTACCTGTGTGAAAGTTTGACTCCCCAGTTCTGAATTGTCACCTCTGTTCCCTCTAAAATAAACCTGTTCTGAGAACATTGTCCACATTTAATCATTCCTCCATCAGTATTCACCACTGATACCCTCTCTATAAGGGTTTTAAAACACTGGGTCTTTCTTGTAGACAATAATAGGTTTTAACCCAACCTTTTCTAAATATTTTGTGTCTGCCCAAAAGATATTCCAGTTGTGATTGATAATGTCTGTAATGCCTGAAAATGTAAATTATAAGGTAAAATTATGGCTGTATGAAAATCATGAAGATTAGTCTGGGTAGACAAGTCGCTTTCCACATTCATTACCAGTCCACCATCCATCCTGCCAAATAAAGGGTGAAAATGTCCCACCTGTCTTTTTCTTTCAACTTCCTTGAATATGTTGTTTAACAAGAAACCTGGATAGCGTCATCTTGTCAACATCCCCCTCAAAATGAGGCATTCATCCTGGAACAAATTGTCATTAGTCACCATACAGGCTGACCTCACACACTGCCCCTTGACTGTCTTTTTTGATGAAGGGGGTGGCAACTATCAAAATGGAGTAAGGAGTTGGAGTACGTAATTTTTCTGTACAAAGACAAGTCAAACTTCTTGTGAATTCTGTCTTTAAATATTGTAACATCCAAGTAATGTACCCTCTCCTCCTTAACCTCCATTGTGAAGTTCAAAAAATTGGTACTAGAATTTAAGTACTGGAAAACTCTTTAAGCATTTCTCTATCTGTCCAAAAGATTATAATGTCCAGAAAATGACTGTAAAGGGACCAACTCTTAGAAAAGTTAGAATTCAAAACCACCTTCTTCTCCCATTGTGCTAGTACCATGTTGGCAAAAACGGGAGCACAGGTGGCCCCCATTGCTACCTCCTTCCTCTGTCGAAAGAGCTGTTTTTCAAAGATCAAGGACTTATTTTTGAGGATGGCCTCCATGAGTGTTCTAATTGTTTTATTGTGCTGAAAACCAGAGTTGGTACACAGAGTCATAAAACAATCCTAATCCTTCTGCATGTGGGATTACTAAAAATAAGTCACAAATATTTGTAGAACAAGCAACAAGTTGTCAGAATACATTTGGTTAGAAACCCTAGATAGAATTTCCCAGGAATCTTTATATAAATGTCTGTGTTTACATAATATCATCTTGGTATGAAAATCAACATATTTAGTGAGGGGAAAAGTTTTGGATGCTTTTGCATCTATTATTGGCCTCATTGGAGGGTCATGAATACTCTTGTGTATCTTGGAGATGGTGAAAATGGTGGGGGTCCTGAGGAAGGCTATTTTAAAAAATCAGTCAGCTAAAGTGATTTGCTCATTGAACACTAAGTCATCAATCATATCATCAATTCTCTGACAAGCAATACTTTTCTTATTAATCAACACCTCCTCTTAGGTGTCAATGTACAGTGTAGCAAGCATCCTACTGATATAATCATTGGTGCCCTGGTATAGCAAACATCCTACTGATATAATCATTGGTGCCCTAGTGTAGCAAACATCCTACTGATATAATCATTGGTGCCCTGGTATAGCAAACATCCTACTGATATAATCATTGGTGCCCTAGTGTAGCAAACATCCTACTGATATAATCATTGGTGCCCTGGTATAGCAAACATCCTACTGATATAATCATTGGTGCCCTGGTATAGCAAACATCCTACTGATATAATCATTGGTGCCCTAGTGTAGCAAACATCCTACTGATATAATCATTGGTGCCCTAGTGTAGCAAACATCCTACTGATAAAATCATTGGTGCCCTGGTATAGCAAACATCCTACTGAAATAATTATTGCTGCCCTGGTATAGCAAACATCCTACTGATATAATTATTGCTGCCCTGGTATAGCAAACATCCTACTGATAAAATCATTGGTGCCCTGGTATAGCAAACATCCTACTGATATAATCATTGGTGCCCTAGTGTAGCAAACATCCTACTGATATAATCATTGGTGCCCTAGTGTAGCAAGCATCCTACTGATATAATTATTGGTGCCCTGGTATAGCAAACATCCTACTGATATAATCATTGGTGCCCTAGTGTAGCAAACATCCTACTGATAATAATCATTGGTGCCCTAGTGTAGCAAACATCCTACTGATAAAATCATTGGTGCCCTGGTATAACAAACATCTTACTGATATAATCATTTTTGCCCTAGTGTAGCAAACATCCTACTGATATAATCATTGGTGCCCTAGTGTAGCAAACATCCTACTGATATAATCATTGGTGCCCTAGTGTAGCAAACATCCTACTGATATAATCATTGGTGCCCTAGTGTAGCAAACATTCTACTGATATAATCATTGGTGCCCTAGTGTAGCAAACATCCTACTGATATAATCATTGGTGCCCTAGTATAGCAAACATCCTACTGATATAATCATTGGTGCCCTAGTGTAGCAAACATCCTACTGATATAATCATTGGTGCCCTAGTGTAGCAAACATCCTACTGATATAATCATTGGTGCCCTAGTGTAGCAAACATTCTACTGATATAATCATTGGTGCCCTAGTGTAGCAAACATCCTACTGATATAATCATTGGTGCCCTAGTGTAGCAAGCATCCTACTGATATAATTATTGGAGTCCTAGTGTAGCAAACATCCTACTGCTATAATCATTGGTGCCCTAGTGTAGCAAGCATCCTACTGATATAATTATTGGTGCCCTGGTATAGCAAATATCCTACTGATATAATCATTGGTGCCCTAGTGTAACAAACATCCTACTGATATAATCATTGGTGCCCTAGTGTAGCAAACATCCTACTGATAAAATCATTGGTGCCCTGGTATAACAAACATCTTACTGATATAATCATTTTTGCCCTAGTGTAGCAAACATCCTACTGATATAATCATTGGTGCCCTAGTGTAGCAAATATCCTACTGATATAATCATTGGTGCCCTAGTGTAGCAAACATCCTACTGATAAAATCATTGGTGCCCTGGTATAACAAACATCTTACTGATATAATCATTTTTGCCCTAGTGTAGCAAACATCCTACTGATATAATCATTGGTGCCCTAGTGTAGCAAACATTCTACTGATATAATCATTGGTGCCCTAGTGTAGCAAACATCCTACTGATATAATCATTGGTGCCCTAGTGTAGCAAACATCCTACTGATATAATCATTGGTGCCCTAGTGTAGCAAACATCCTACTGATATAATCATTGGTGCCCTAGTATAGCAAACATCCTACTGATATAATCATTGGTGCCCTAGTGTAGCAAACATCCTACTGATATAATCATTGGTGCCCTAGTGTAGCAAACATCCTACTGATAACATTATTGGTGCCCTAGTATAGCAAACATCCTACTGATATAATCAGTGCCCCCCTAGTATAGCAAACATGCTACTGATATAATCATTGGTGTCCTAGTATAGCAAACGTCCTACTGATATAAGTATTGGCCCCCTAGTAGAGCAAACATCCTTCTGATATAATCATTGGTGCCCTAGTGTAGCAAACATCCTACTGATGTAATCATTGGTTTCCTGGTATAGCAAACATCCTACTGATATAATCATTGGTGCCCTAGTGTAGCAAACATCCTACTGATATAATCATTGGTGCCCTGGTATAGCAAGCATCCTACTGATATAATCATTGGTGCCCTAGTGTAGCAAACATCCTACTGATATAATCATTGGTGCCCTAGTGTAGCAAACATCCTACTGATAAAATCATTGGTGCCCTGGTATAGCAAACATCCTACTGATATAATCATTGGTGCCCTAGTGTAGCAAACATCCTACTGATATAATCATTGGTGCCCTAGCTAAACATGTAAAAAAAGGTCAGCATTTTTAAGACTGGATGGCATCAGATCAGAGTCAGATTCTATAACCTGTACATTGTGCAAAACAGAAAAAGACCACCTAGATCAATTGTTATTGTGGGTACATAACTTTCATTTACTAAGCAAAGGACAGACTGCACTATTTCCATGGAATTAGAAGCTACTAAGCAAAGGGTAGATTTTAGTATTTGCATGAAATTGGAAATTACCAGGTAAGGGTCAAACTGCAATTCTCACATGGGATCAGAAATTACCAAGTAAGGGTCAAACTGCAATTCTCACATGGGATCAGAAATTACCAAGTAAGGGTCAAACTGCAATTCTCACATGGGATCAGAAATTACCAAGTAAGGGTCAAACTGCAATTCTCACATGGGATCAGAAATTACCAAGTAAGGGTCAAACTGCAATTCTCACATGGGATCAGAAATTACCAAGTACGGGTAAAACTGCAATTCTCACATGGGATCAGAAATGCCAAGTACCAGATAGACTGTGTTACTGCCATGGAATCAAAAATTACCCGCAGTGACACCCCAACCCCATGAGCAAAATAGGAAAAAGGGTTGAGGATGGATGGATGGACAGACTGCAGTACTTACATGAAATTAGAAATTATCAAGTTAGGAACAGACAGTATTACTGCTATGGAATCAGAAATTTCCAAGTAAGGGAATATTCAAAATTAACAAGTAGGGGACAGATTTTAGTACTCCTAAGGAATCAGAAGTTATCAAGTAAGGGATAGACTGTAGCACTCCCATGAAATCAGAAATGACTAGGTAAGGGGCAGTGTAGTATGCCCAGGAAATCCAAAATTGCTAGATAAGGGACAAGACTGTAGTGCTATCATGGAATCAGAAGTCACCAAGTAATGGATAGACTGTAGTACTCCATGGAATCAGAAACTGAGTAAGTGATGGACTGAAGTACTCCAATGGAATATTCCCATGGAATCAGAAATTGCTAAGAAAGGGACAAACTGTAGTACTCCCATATAATGCTCTCATTGAATCAGAAATTACCAACTAAGAGACAGACTGCAGTACTCACGTGGGATCAGAAATCATCAAGCAAGGGGTAGACTGTAAGTATTCCCATGGAATACACCTAAGGAAGCACAAATTACTATATAAAGGACAGAATGTAGTCCTGCGATAAAGTCTGAAATTACGTAAAGTCCTTCTGTGGAATCAGAAAAGACCAAGTATTAGGTTAACTGTAGTACTCTCGTGGAATCAGAAATTACCATGTAATGGACTGGCTATAGTACTCCCAGGGACGTATAAATCACCCATAAAGGGCAGACTGTAATATGCCAGTGGAATCAAAAATTACCAAGCAAGGGAGAGACTGTAGTTCACCCATAGAATTAAAAATTGCTGAGCAAGAGATAGGCTGTAGTACCCCCACTGGATACTCCGAAGGAATCAGTAATTATTTGTCTAAGTATCGACTGCAGTACTCCCGTAGAATGAAAAATTACCAAGCAAGGACAGGCTACAGTACTCACTTGAGATCCAAAATTAACAAGAAATGGATAAACTGTAATATTCCTATAGCTTAGAAAGTACCAAGTGTGGGACAGACTGTAATACTCTCATGGAATTGGTAATTGCCAAGTAAAGGATAAAGAATAGTTGTGTAAAATCTTCTTCTATGTTGCAGTATTCTTAACATCTGGGGAGATCCTCCATCCAAAGCGACCTGACATCCGGCCAGCATGCAACAGCTTTTCATCCATTGGTTCTGGGTTGCCTGTTTTCCAAGCAAACTATTCCCTCTTGCATTTCTAAGGCTATTTCATTTTATGTGTTTCATGGTAAGAGTCTCCCTGTTCCTGTAAAGGCTCACTCCACTAGGTCTGTGGCTTCCTCAGGCATTTTTGTTAATGGTTTGGATACTAACTAGCACCATTTTGGAGGCTGCCACTTGGTCTTCTGTTCATACTTTCACCAAGCATTACAACCGGGATAACATTTCTAAATCCAGGGCTGGTTTTGCTAAAGCCATTCTTCATGACTTTGTAGGAAGCTCCTCTGTTCCTTCCTCCTCCAAGGCTTCCTCCCAAGCCTTGGTACTTGGAGTGAGCCTTTACAGGAACAGGGAGACTCTTGTCATGAAACATGTAAAATGAAATAGCCTTAAAAATCCAAGAAGGAATAGTTTGCTTGGAAACAGGCAAACCCAGAGCCCTTGGATGAAAAGAAACGAAAAGCTGATCCAATTTTCTGATAGTCTTAGTCTGATCAGATTTTCTGATAGTCTTAATCCAAATAAAAAAAAAAAGTCTGTGTAAGATCCTCTCACTGGAGGATTGTGGAGAAGGGAAAAAGTGGACAGTTGAATAAATTAAGAGACAACTCATTCACCACCATGGGCATAAAGGAAGGATTAGTATGCAATGAGACCCTATCCTTATGAAAAACAAGAAAAGGTGCCCAAGCTATTAAAGCTTGGATCTCTGAGACCCTCCTAGTAGAGGTTAAGGCTAGTATAAAAGAACAGTTTTCCAGGTACAAAACTTTAAGGAAGCTGAAGCTGCAGATTCAAAAGGGACTACAGTTAGCTTCTGTACGACATAATTCAAATCCCAGTGAGGAGGAGCTGGTTTCCTGGAAGGATTAATGTGAAGGACACCTCTGAGAAAAAGTTTAACTTCCACTCTTGAAGCTAAAGGGGGATCAGTGGCAGACAAGCAGAAATGGCTGACAAGTGAAGTTTCACTGAGGAACAAGCCAAACCACTCTTCTTCCCTACTTGTGTGAGTTACGGAACAACTGGGATATCCACCAACAGTGGATCCAGATTATGGGAAAGACACCAAGTAAAAATTCTCTTCCATTTAGATAAGTAAGATCTTCTACTGTTGGGTTTTCGGGGCTCCTGCAGTACCCTAAGCACATCCTCAGAAAAAAAAGTGTCTGAAAGGAATCAAAAGTCTTATCACCCACAGAGCCAGTTGTAAAATTGACATATGTGGATGAAGTAGAAATCCCTTGTCTTATGTAAGAAGGTGCACTCTCTGAGGTAACTTGTGATGATTGCCCTTGCCCTTGGCTAAATGCAGAACAAGAGGGAACCAATGCTGTCTTGACCAAAAGGGAGTCACCAACAAGATCTTTTGTTTATCTTGCTGAATCTTGAGCAGAACTTTTTGAAAGAGAGGAAGGGGGTACATAAAGAACCCACCCCCAATAAGAAAGATAGGGCATCCATTTTCCAAACCAGAGGACCTGGGACTCTGGCACAAAAAAGAAGTCTGTTCAGAGGGGAGGCAAAAAGATCCACTAGAGATGGTCCAAGTCCAGAAACACATCCCCGTGAAGCATCCATTCATGGAACTGAGTCATGGACCTGGAGTGTCTGCCACAAAATTTTAAGTGGATGAAATGCGAACTGCTTGAAGAGTCACCTTGTACTAGACTACCAAGTTCCATGCCACTAGCGTCAATCTGCAAAGAAGGTGTGACTTTGTCCCCCCTTCTTGTTTACATACCAGAGGACTGTGGTGTTGTCCATAAATACTTTCAGAGGTCCTGGATGAAACAGAGGATGGAAAGCCTGAAGACCTAAAATGAGTGCCCTCTGTTCCTTGATATTGATATCCTCCTTCCTTTGAGAAGGGAACCATAGACCCTGCACCTTTTTTGATGCAAAGGTTGCCCCCCAACCCATGTCTGAGGCATCTGTGAACAACTCTTGTGTTGGTTGAGCCTGATGTAGAGGAAGGCTTGGATTCAGAGAAAATTGCTAAATCCTACAAAGAAGCTCTGATTTCAGGCATGAGAGAAGAGGAAGTACAAACTCTAGAGGATGAACATGGTGCATCCAAACAGATTTTGGCTACCAATGACACTTCCTCATGTGAAGCTTTGCCAGGAGCACTATAAGTATTGTGGATGCTATAAAACCCAGTAGCCTCAATAATTCTCTGGCAGTTAGAGATGGAAGAGACCATAGACTGTGGAAAAGGGAAGTGAGAGAGAATCTTTTTGATGCAAAGTCCCCCCCCCCAACCTGTGTCTGAGGTGTCTGTGAACAATTCTTGAGTTGGTTGAGGCAGATGAAGAGGAAGACCTGGATTCAGAGATAATTGCAGAATCTGCCAAATAAGCTCTGACTTCAGGCGTGGCAGAAGAGGAAGTACAAACTCCTGTGGATGAGCATGCTGCATCCAAACTGATGTTAGGTACCACTGAAAATTCCTCATGTGAAGCTTTGCCAGGAGCACCATAGGTGTTGTTGATGCCATAAACACCAGTAGTCTTAGAAACTCCCTGGCAGTTAGAGATGGAAGAGATAGTAGACTGCGGAAAAAGGAAGTGAAGAGACAGAATCTTTTGTGGTGGAAGAAAAGCCATCATGAAAACTGTTCTCAGCCTGCACCCTAGAAAACATGATCTTGAGAAGGAGAAAGGATGTTTTGGAATTTATTGTGAACCTCAACCTTTGCAGCAGAGAGTTGGTTAAAGTGCAGATTTTGAGGGAATTGTTCTGGAAGAGGAGCCAGAAAAAAAGGAGATCTTCCAGGTATGGATATACCTGAATACCTCTGATTTTGCAATAAGCAATCACAGGGGCCAAACACTTTGTGAATAACCTTGGGACAGGAGATAGACCAAAGGGCAAGGCAGAGAACTGAAAGTGCAGGGAAGCCACAGAGAAACATAAAAATTTCCTGTAAAGAGGATGAGTCGGTATGTGAAGAGAAGCATCCTTGATGTCCAGAAAGGCCACGTAGGCCTGAGGAGGAATTAGAGTAAACAAAGCCTGTAAAGATAGTATGCAGAAAGTAGGAACCTTTAGAAAAGTGTTTAAATGGGAAAGGCCCAGAATGAGTCTCCAAGGACCTTCCTTTCTGGACATAAGAAACATTCTTGAGTAAAACCCCGTTACTCGTTGGTCCAGAAGTGCATGTTAAATTGTTCCTTGAGTAAGTAAACCCATTAGAACCTGTGGAAACATCCATCTGGTTTGGAGGAGGTTGAGATGTGCCCACAAAAGGAGGGAGATTTTTCCAAGTCATAAAATATCTGTTAGATAATGAGAGAATCCAGGAATCCTGAGTTATACTTGCCCAAGCTGGAAGAGACAGGGATAGACAAAGAGGAAGAAAAATAAGAGTCGGAAGTGGTTGGTAGTCACAGACCACCTGACCTGTCTGGAAAAGGCTGTTTAGGAGTAGAACCTCAAAGAGATGTTTTAGGCTGAGGAGGTCTTCTAACACACTTTTTAAATCTGGAAGAAGAGGGGCAGGTCGGTCTCCTAACAAAACAGGATTTAGAATGAAAATTCCTGTGAAATTTAGGAACAGGTGACACAAAAATGTGTTTTAAGTCCTGAAGTTCCTTTCCCCTTTGCTTTTAAGGACTTAAATAAGTCTGCAGCTGCAGTACCAAACAGAGCATTGTTATCCAGAGGAGCATCCATCAGTTTTCTTTAATGCCATTTGGCAGCAGTTGAAGCCTCAACCAAGAACACCTTCTAAGGACAGAGCCAGAAACAACTACTCTAGATGATGCTTCTGCTGCATCATAACTGCATTTGATGGCGTGATGAGCCACTTGAGAAGCAGCTCCTAAAAGGGACATTACATGATTTTTAATATCAGAATCTGGAAGCACTGAAAGAGCTTGAGAGGCCTGAGAAGGAAGAGCCAAAGAATATCTGGACATGTGAGTTTGATAGTTAATGGCACAGAAGGCAGAAGTGTATACCTTCTTCCCATATCTTTCCATTGTCTTCCTCTCCTTGTTTGAAAGAAGAAGCTTAGAGGATGGTAATAACCTAGAGGATTTATCTGAAGATGTGGATACCACCGTAGGACCAGCTGAATGACATTTGTAAAGGAATCTACAGTCATCAGGCACCTTATAAAATCTGTCAGGCCTTTTAGGTGCAGGAGCCTGTGAATCTGGGGCCTTAGAAGCAGAAGAGAAAGCATCCAAAAATGCTGGCAATACAGGTGGGCACAGCAGAAGGAGATTCCATTTGTAAAAGGTCATAATACCTTTCCTGCACCTCAGAGCTGTCCCATTTAAAGAATCCTGTCATCTTGTTAATAGTTTCCCCAAAAGGTATTTCTTCCACTGGAGAATTTGCACCATTTGATTCTTCCTCAGGGGAAGCATATTCTAAAGGAGATGTAATTTGAGCTGAATATGCCAAGAAATCCTCATCAGATGAAGATTCATCCCCTGAGAACTCCTGTTCTCTAACCCTCATAACAGGAGAAGAAGTAAAGGAGAGAGCAGAAACAGGCTTAAGAGCAATTAAAGCCTTAATCAATCCCTGTGGAAAAGTATCCAAATCTGACTGAGTGATTTAGGGGGCTGCAAGATGTTTTGTTTTTTCTTAACATGCACATCTAATTGATGGTAAGTGGAAGGACTGGCTTCAGTGACCAACGCGGGGACATGTTGCCTAACAAGAGTGTGAGGTAAGTCTCTGGATCTTTCTGACACTACAAGCCATGGTTCCTCTTGACTGTCGGATACAGACGTATGCACTGCTTCTGAGGATGTGTCTAAGTTGGAGTCTTTAATGGAATCCAATGTGGTACCCGCTGAAGAACCAGGACAAACCTTTGAACATACCTGTAGGTCTTCACTAACCTCAAGGGATACATTGGCAGAAAGAGGGGCAACAGAAGAAGATTTAGGCCTAAGCATACTGACTTTCTTTTTCAAAGTCTGCTCAGCCGTAGGACCCACAGAATCTTCCTTAATGTCCTTAGCTAGTCTTCAAACATTGGTTCATTAAATAAAAACTCAAAGCCGAAAGATAGCTCTGCAAAGTCTTTGGGACAAAGACTTGACAAATGCCACAGGAACAGTGGTCTTAATTTGGGCTTAGACAAAAAAGACAAAGATCATGACTGTCCTTGTGTGGAATTTGCCTTCCACACCTACATTTGCCCTTCCTGGATGACATGAACTAAACAAAAAAAGTAAACCCCAAAAGGGCCCTTATCTGAAAGCTGGAAGCAGCAAACAGAAACAGGCAGCAGACGGATGTACAGGTCAAGCATTCTGAATGGCGGCAGAGAAGTTCTGAGGATTGCACATGCAGACATCCTTTTATGGCTGACATTTGAAAAGCCATACATGTGACAGCCTACATACTTGCAATAGCTAAAAGCTGTTCTATGCTGACTGGACGTCAGTTCACTTGGGGCAGAGGATCTCCCACATGTTAAGAATACTGCAACACTAGAATAGGAGGACATCTTGTAGTACTCTGAGAATACTGCTATGGAATCAGAAATTACTAAGTAAGGGATGCCTGTAGTATTCCCATGAAATCAGAAATTGCCATGTACGGGAAAGTACATGGTGCACCCATGGAATCAGAAATTCCTGAGTGAGAGACCATCTGCAGTATTACAAGTGTGATAAAAGGGGATTCTGCCAGCCCAGATATCTGGAATTTTGTAAATAATTATATGTCATGTGTGAATATCAACATGATTTATATAGAAGTGGGTGACAAAGGGAGAATACTGCCAGCACAGCTGTCTGGAATTTTGTAAATGGTTGTGCCAATTGTGAATGTCAGCATGTTTCATGTAAGATGCTTGTGTTACAAATGTATTAGAATTGTATGTTTTATATATATATATATATATATATATATATATATATATATATATATATATATATAAATCAAACTAGGATTGTACAGACATGTATGTTGAAAAGATATTTTATAAAGTACTGAGCTTAAAGATTTATCCACAGTGTGCCCTCCTGGAAGAAAATAGAAATGTACATACACCATTGTAACTGTTTAAATATATATATTTTAACAGTGGAAACTGGAACAAAAGAGGTCAACATCAGTCTAGTAAATTTCAGAAAAATAGCTGAAATTCAATTACTTTATGGCAGCAAGGAGACACAATGTCTGTGCTGAGAAGCTTTCTGTGTTGTCTTGGAAGTGTTTTATTGTTTTATGAGTTCTACTCTCTGCCAAAGATCTGAGGTCTGTGTGTTTTCACAGGTAGATGCTAAATACTACCAGCTGCCATCAGTGGTTGTTTTGTGCCTGGGGACTAGATGTCAGATGACAAGAAATTGTATCATTTGGCAAACTAGCCCAGGAGTAATATTTGAGATATCAATGTGAGAACTCTCTGAGAGAGACAGCATTCTATATTCTGTCTTTGACCTGATAATTTGAGAAGATTAATTCACCACATCTGCCTTGCTCTGATTAAATAAGTTAACTAGGGTATAGTAATTCTCCTAGATACAGTCAGGCATGTAACAAAGCTTAGTTTAAATATTTTTTTCTTTGTTTGAGACTGTCTGCAATGTTTTAAATATTTCCTGTGATTTTTTAACTATGTCACTCTAAATATAGATTTAGTATTGTCTTGTTCTTTTATTTATTATTAAATATATTTAAACATTATAGTGTGGCTGATCTGTCTAGAGAGCTTTGAGAGTGCTTGAATACTTATTTGGTGACACTGTGGCCCACTCCTAATAGCCTTGCTGTTGGTCAAACTACCATTTGCATTAATAATAACATTACACAGTGAGATTGGACACCCTTTAAGGGCCTTAACGTAGTTGAAAAGGAGCTGGCTGGTGGCAGTGATAACTGCCTTATAGTCTTGGCAAAAGGGGGCAACGCTTGTAAACCTGTGTCAGCCTTTCTCAGGTATGTGTGTGTGTGTGTGTGTGTGTGTGTGTGTGTGTGTGTGTGTGTGTGTGTGTGTGTGTGTGTGTGTGTAAATCAAACCTCAGAGTGGGTGTGTCAGCTACTTGTGCAGGGACACGAAGCACTGGTTGGACAGAGAGGTTATAGGTGGTCTTGGCTTGGCTACTCAGCTGAGGTCTCAACCCTATAGCTGTGCCAGTGGGGAGTCTTATTTGGGATCTGGAGAAAGAGGGAGAAACCAGCCCCAGACTGACTGTGGTCTCTGTGTGATTTTAAGCGAAATTGCATGTGATGCAGATAGCTGCATCTAGAAATACTGTGTGTGTACCTGTCATCCTCCCAGTGTACGTCCCCCACTGGTGCCAGTGGTGAGGATTGAGGCTCCTTGATTACTGGTCCAGTGGTGGGTCATCACATTTATTGGTGGAAGTGGTGGGATCACCACATCACATATTAGGATTCAGTGGTGTGGCTATTGAACTCCTGTAGCCTGTAAACAGTGGTCACTAAAGAAGGTGTTTGCATTCTCAAGCAGCCACATGGTGGACATTCAGAGTTTTACATCACGATAGTTTTATTTATTTTTTGTCAGCTTAGTTAATCAGGGAGAACAGGCAAGGATGTCAGCAGAGGAGTATGGCAAGCTGACAAGGAGCCAATTGTCTGAGGTGCCAAGCCAAAGGACTGGGGCATGCCAACTTGACTAAAGCAGAGATGATTGCAGTATTAGTCACAGCTGCATCACAGACCCACAACCAGACTGGCCTTGGGGATGTACAACTCTCAGAAAATAGACAGTTCATCCTCTCCACAGAGGACTTAAAACTCCATCTCGAGTTAGAGACTTGAACTGGAGGCCAAACATTTGGAACTAAAACCAGTGGAGCGACTGCGGCAGGAGAAATAAATGGAATTAGAAGCCGCAGAGAGACTGAGACATCTGGAAGCTGAAGAAAATGAGAGGCAGAGGCAAGATGAAAAGGAGATGCTGACTCTCACCAGGGTCATGAGATCATGGGGAAGGGAGTAACCGAATCTCAGAAGGAGTAAAGTTCAGTAAATTTCTTCCACAATTTACAGAGGGTGATACTTTTGATAATTTTATTCATATGTTTAAAAGGGTATGTAAACAGTATAATGCTGACCTTGGGCTTTAGGTACAGTTCCTTACCCTCTTACTCCATGGTAAAGTTGTAACTGCTATTTCTAAGTTGCCTGATACTGATTTCTTAAATTATAATAATGTTAAAAATTGTTTATTAGAGTGTGTTAACACCTGAAACTTATAGAAAAAAGCTTCATGAGCATAGACACAAGACAGATGAAAGTGTGTGTGAATATGTTGCTGAACTAAGCAGTGATTTCATAGATGGGTGAGTGAGTGTCAGGTCACCACTTTGGAAGGGCTAGCAGACCTTTTGGTGAGGGAACAAGCCCTTAGCACTTTGCCTGAGGACATGAGAATCTGGTTAGCAGATATGGAATGTAGTACCGCAAATGAGTTGGGGAAAAAGGAGACTTATACCTAGCGAGCAGAAAAGGGAAGCCCAGTATTGCACATGGGTCTAAGGGAACCCGTGGTGGGCAGTCTAGACTGCCACAGCAGTGTTCGCCAGTAACAGGGGAAGCCACTAATTCAGGTACATGGCCAGGGTCAAGAGTTAAATGTTTTAAATGTAACCAGTGGGGCCATGTAGCATATAGATGTCCACAGAGGCAAGATGGGGAGCAAAAGGTGTGGAAGCCAGTAAGTGGGAATGACAGAATGCCAGCAGTAAGTTGTCTGGAGACAACAAGGGTACCAAACTACCACAAGAGGTTATAGCCTATCTTAGTAGATGGAAAACAGGCCACTGCTAACAGAGTCACTGACCTAACCATTGTGAAGCCTGCAATGGTAACAGAGGAGCACTTCTTGCCTAGGCAGTATACTTTAGTCAGAGCTTTAGGAAGGACCCCATTCCAAATACCTTTGGGTATGGTTCACCTTGACTGGGATGGCAGAAAAGGAAGGAAGCAAGCAGGTATGTTTGATGATATGACAAAAAGACACACTGATGTAGCCCAGATAAAATCACCAACCTTTTATTAAAAGTAGCACAAAAAACACTCCACTAACTAAGCAATTTCACCCTAATAGGGCATCTTCAGAGTCAGTCAATAGGTTTCATCAAAGTCTTTATAAACACCTTTCAATCAATATAATCAAGCCTAATTGAATAACAATGAATAACCTTGTGTGCATGTAGTTACACTCCTAATAGCCTTGCTCTTGGTCAAACTACCATTTGTATTGACAGTAACATTACACAGTAAGATTGGACACCCTTTGTTAATGGCCCTAAAGTAGCTGATAAGGAGTGACTGGTGGCAGTGGTAACTACCTTACAGTCTGGGCAGAAGTGGGCATAGCTAGTAAAATGTGCCAGCCTTTCCCAGGTGTGTGTGTGTGTGTGTGTGTGTGTGTGTGTGTGTGTGTGTGTGTGTGTGTGTGTGTGTGTGTAAATCAAACCTCAAAGAGTGTGTGTGTCAGTTACTTGGGCAGGGACACAAAGCACTGGTTGGACAGAGGGTGCTGAAGGACCTGGCCTTGCCACTCAGCTGATCTCTGAACCCTGTAGTTATGCCAGTGAGGAGTCTAACTGGGGACTAATCATCATCTTCTTTAGGCTGTTCCCATTAGGGTCGCCACAGCTGATCATCTGTTTCCATTTCTTCCTGTCCTCTGCATCTTGCTCTGTCACACCAACCACCTGTATGTCCTCTCTCACCACATCCATAAACCTTATCTTAGGCCTTCCTCTTTTCCTGTTACCTGGTAGTTTCATCCTTAGCATCTTTTTTCCCAATATACTCAGCATCCCTCCTCAGCACATGTCCAAACCAATGTAATCTTGCCTCTCTGGCTTTGTCTCCAAACCTTCCAACCTGGGCTGATGCTCTAATATACTTATTCCTAATCCTGTCCACCCTCATCACACCCAGTGCAAATCTTAACATCTTTAACTCTGCCACATCCAGCTGTAACACATGCCTTTTTGTCAGTGCCACTGTCTCCAACCCATATAACATAGCTGGTCTCACTACCCTCTTGTAGACCTTCCCTTTCACTCTTACTGGTACTCGTCTGTCAGAAATCACTCCTGACACTCTTCTCCACCCACTCCATCCTGCCTGTACTCTCTTCTTCACCTCTCTTCCACACTCACCATTACTCTGAACTATTGATCCCAAGTATGTAAACTCATCCACCTTCGCCACCTCTACTCCTTGCATCCTCACCATTCCTCTATCCTCCCTCTCATTCACACACATATATGCTGTCTTAGTCCTGCTGACCTTCATTCCTCTTCTCTCTAGAGCACATCTCCATCTCTCCAGGAGGGTCCCTTGCACCTGTTCCCTACTCTCACTACAGATCACAATGTCATCTGCAAACATCATAGTCCATGGGGACTCGTGTCTGTCAACCTGTCCATTACCAGTGCAAATAAGAAAGGGCTCGGAGCTGAACCTAGATGTAATCCCACCTCTTCCTTAAATGCATCTGTCACTCCCACCACAGACCTCACCACTGTCACACTACCCTTGTACATATCCTGTACCACTCTTACATACTTCTCTGACACTCCCTACTTCCTCATATAATACCACAACTCCTCTCTAGGCACCCTGTCATATGCTTTCTCTAAGTCTACAAAAACACAATGCAACTCCTTGTGACCTTATCTGTACTTCTCCATCAACACTCGCAGAGCAAACATTGCATCTGTAGTGCTCTTTCCCGGCATGAAATCATACTGCTGATCACTAATCATCACGTCCTTATTTAACATAGCTTCCACTACTCTTTCCCATAACTTCATGCTGTGACTGATCAGTTTAATCCCTCTGTAGTTACTACAGCTCTGCACATCACCCTTATTCTTAAAAATCGGTACCAAAACACTTTCTCCATTCCTCAGGCATCCTCTCACTTTCCAAGATTTCATTAAACAATCTAGTTAAAAACTCCACTGCCATTTCACCTAAACACCTCCATGCTTCCACAGGTATGTCATCTGGGCCAACAGCCTTTCCATTCTTCATCCTCTTCATAGCTATCCTTACTTCCTCCTTGCTAATCCATTGTACTTCATTATTCACTATCCCTACATCATCCAACCTTCTCTCCCTCTCATTCTCTTCATTCATCAACCCCTCAAAGTACTCTTTCCATCTGTTCAACACACTCTCCTTACTTGTGAGTATGTTTCCCTCATTATCCTTTATCACCTTTACCTGCTGCACATCTTTCCTAGCTCGGTCCCTCTGTCTAGCCAATCGGTACAGGTCCTTTTCTCCCTCCTTAGTGTCCATCCTTTCATACAACTCTTCATATGCCTTATCCTTAGCCTTCGCCACCTCTCATTCTTTGCTAGGCTTGTATGGGCCTCGGGGCCAATAGCCTAGCAACTTCCTATGATCTGGAGAAAGACTTACTGTGGTCTCTTTGTGCTCTTAAGGGAAATTGCACTTGAAACAGAGAACTGCTTCTGGAAATACTGGGTGTGTAACTTGTCATCCTCCCAATGTATGTCCCCCACTGGTGCCGGTGGTGATGATTGAGGCTTCTTGATTACTGGTCCAGTGGTGGGTCATCACAACATGGGATCAGAAATTATCAGGTAGTGGATAGACAGTAGTATTCCCATTGAATCCAACATTAGCAAGTAATGGATAAACTGGTGGAACTTTCAGTGAATCAGAAGTATTCCAATAAGGGACAGACTGTTAAAAGTGCATTTTGCTTTTAATAACCAATTGATGTATTTAACATGAATGACCTTTCAAGCTTACCATTGAAAAACAGGCCTAAGGAATGGAAATATGTAAACTAAAGATGTTAGTAAAAATAAAAAGCAAAATGAAGCCCAGAAATGCTAAAGTAAAAACAATACTACTGCATGGTGTTTTACTTTGCACCTGTTATAGACAAGCAAGTGCAGACCACTGCCATTGTAAGCGTTGTGGCTAAAGCCGTTGGAGAGCCGGTAACTGAACCTTCAGGCTGTGTGGGTATCAGAATTATTTTTATAGGTATATAAAAGCAAAGTGAAGTGGTACTGAAAGATGTGCTTGCAGTAGAAAGAATGGAGTAGATTACAAGTGGGATGTTTGAGGACACTTTTCAGATGCTTACTGAGAATGTTGCACAGACTTTAAACAGTAGCAGTAGCGGTTCAGGAAAGTTGATGAATTAAGGCATATGTTTGTAACGTTATTATAACTTGCTTATCTTATGTATCTGCATCCTGAGGGGTACTTTAACTGAATACGTAATGTTTACTATGTAGCTTTACCAATGTACCAGTTCATGTCTGAATTTTGAAAGGTTACTTTAATCCACAAATTCAGTATCTACTATGTAATGTGAAGGCTTACCAGTTTACCTGTTTGTCTCTATTTTTTTCTACATCTTCCATATCAACTGTATTTTGCTTATCTTATGTATCTGTATCATGAATTGTAACTTTATCCAATATCTAATGTTTTACTATGTAATGCTGGAGCTTTTCTCCCCGAGCCTCCACTGAAAATGGGTTCTCGAGCCCAGTGGACCCCCCCCCCGGTCACCAAACTGAAATAAATAAATAAATGTTTTGTAAATATACAGTATATTGACTGAATATGTGTTCAAGGCTTTAAAAATGTCCAATATGTTCAAGTTTCCATGCACTCTGTTCCAGCTCCATGGCTTCTGAATGGCCACTGACTTTTTATTTTTTGTGAGTCTTTTTTGATGCTTTCAAGCCAATAAAACCATACACACTAACTGCATTAGATTTTATTTACCTGAATGCATCAATAAAGACTTAAAGAAAATTAGAGGTAATTGGACATTCGGAAGCCATGGGGTTGAAGCCCTTGTCTGACTTTTGTGAGTTATTTGCATATTTCCCATGGGTCTCTTTCAAAGGAGAGGGTTCCTGCATGAGCATTGTCTTCTTCCTTTAACCTGAAAAACTATCAAGACAGATTCCCATGTACAACCTAAGAAGCTTGAATCACTTGTGTCTTAAAGCATAAATCCCTCTCCAAGCTAAATATCTCTGACCATGCATTCTCACTTCCTTGTCCCAAATTGTGGGATTCCCCTCCACATGAATAACAGTATGGAAACTTTATAAGAAAACAAGCATGAGTAAACTGGAAAGAGCACAGCAGAAATATACCAAGGGCATCCATGGATGTGAAAATTTAAGTTATCATGGAAGACTAAAATATGTGAACTTGTACAGTGTCTCATAGATATTTAGGAGGAGATCTTATTCAGGTTTATAGGACATTTATAGACGACTACCTCTAGGAATGTTTGGGGTTAACAAAAAGTACTAGAGAATCATCAGATAACCTATGTAGAAGGTTCTATAGGAATGAGAAGTGCACTAACTGGTTCTATGACAGAGTAACTGATGCATGGAACAGACTACCAAATTACATTAAAGTACTAGAGAATCATCAGATAACCAATGTAGAAGGTTCTATAGGAATGAGAAGTGCACTAACTGGTTCTATGACAGAGTAACTGATGCATGGAACAGACACCAAATTACATTAAAGTACTAGAGAATCATCAGATAACCTATGTAGAAGGTTCTATAGGAATGAGAAGTGCACTAACTGGTTCTATGACAGTGTAACTGATGCATGGAACAGACTACCAAATTACATTAAAGTACTAGAGAATCATCAGATAACCTATGTAGAAGGTTCTATAGGAATGAGAAGTGCACTAACTGGTTCTCTGACAGAGTAACTGATGCATGGAACAGACTACCAAATTACATTAAAGTACTAGAGAATCATCAGATAACCTATGTAGAAGGTTCTATAGGAATGAGAAGTGCACTAACTGGTTCTGTGACAGAGTAACTGATTCATGGAACAGACTACCAAATTACATTAAAGTACTAGAGAATCATCAGATAACCTATGTAGAAGGTTCTATAGGAATGAGAAGTGCACTAACTGGTTCTCTGACAGAGTAACTGATTCATGGAACAGACTACCAAATTACATTAAAGTACTACAGAATCATCAGATAACCCATGTAGAAGGTTCTATAGGAATGAGAAGTGCACTAACTGGTTCTGTGACAGAGTAACTGATTCATGGAACAGACTACCAAATTACATTAAAGTACTAGAGAATCATCAGACAACCTTTGTAGAAGGTTCTATAGGAATGAGAAGTGCACTAACTGGTTCTGTGACAGAGTAACTGATGCATGGAACAGACTACCAAATTACATTAAAGTACTAGAGAATCATCAGATAACCAATGTAAAAGGTTCTATAGGAATGATAAGTGCACTAACTGGTTCTCTGACAGAGTAACTGATGCATGGAACAGACTACCAAATTACATTAAAGTACTAGAGAATCATCAGACAACCTATGTAGAAGGCTCTATAGGAATGAGAAGTGCACTAACTGGTTCTATGACAGAGTAACTGATGCATGGAACAGACTACCAAATTACAATAAAGTACTAGAGAATCATCAGATAACCAATGTAGAAGGTTCTATAGGAATGAGAAGTGCACTAACTGGTTCTCTGACAGAGTAACTGATGCATGGAACAGACTACCAAATTACATTAAAGTACTAGAGAATCATCAGACAACCTATGTAGAAGGTTCTATAGGAATGAGAAGTGCACTAACTGGTTCTATGACAGAGTAACTGATGCATGGAACAGACTACCAAATTACATTAAAGTACTAGAGAATCATCAGACAACCTATGTAGAAGGTTCTATAGGAATGAGAAGTGCACTAACTGGTTCTGTGACAGAGTAACTGATGCATGGAACAGACTACAAATTACATTAAAGTACTAGAGAATCATCAGACAACCTATGTAGAAGGTTCTATAGGAATGAGAAGTGCACTAACTGGTTCTGTGACAGAGTAACTGATGCATGGAACAGACACCAAATTACATTAAAGTACTAGAGAATCATCAGACAACCTATGTAGAAGGTTCTATAGGAATGAGAAGTGCACTAACTGGTTCTGTGACAGAGTAACTGATGCATGGAACAGACTACCAAATTACATTAAAGTACTAGAGAATCATCAGACACCCTATGTAGAAGGTTCTATAGGAATGAGAAGTGCACTAACTGGTTCTGTGACAGAGTAACTGATGCATGGAACAGACACCAAATTACATTAAAGTACTAGAGAATCATCAGATAACCATGTAGAAGATTCTATAGGAATGAGAAGTGCACTAACTGGTTCTGTGACAGAGTAACTGATGCATGGAACAGACTACCAAATTACATTAAAGTACTAGAGAATCATCAGATAACCTACGTAGAAGGTTCTATAGGAATGAGAAGTGCACTAACTGGTTCTCTGATAGAGTAACTGATGCATGGAACAGACACCAAATTACATTAAAGTACTAGAGAATCATCAGATAACCTACGTAGAAGGTTCTATAGGAATGAGAATTGCACTAACTGGTTCTCTGACAGAGTAACTGATGCATGGAACAGACACCAAATTACATTAAAGTACTAGAGAATCATCAGACAACCTGTGTAGAAGGTTCTATAGGAATGAGAAGTGTACTAACTGGTTCTGTGACAGAGTAACTGATGCATGGAACAGACACCAAATTACATTAAAGTACTAGAGAATCATCAGATAACCTATGTAGAAGGTTCTATAGGAATGAGAAGTGCACTAACTGGTTCTATGACAGAGTAACTGATGCATGGAACAGACTACCAAATTACATTAAAGTACTAGAGAATCATCAGATAACCTATGTAGAAGGTTCTATAGGAATGAGAAGTGCACTAACTGGTTCTCTGACAGAGTAACTGATGCATGGAACAGACTACCAAATTACATTAAAGTACTAGAGAATCATCAGATAACCTATGTAGAAGGTTCTATAGGAATGAGAAGTGCACTAACTGGTTCTGTGACAGAGTAACTGATGCATGGAACAGACTACCAAATTACATTAAAGTACTAGAGAATCATCAGACAACCTATGTAGAAGGTTCTATAGGAATGAGAAGTGCACTAACTGGTTCTCTGACAGAGTAACTGATGCATGGAACAGACACCAAATTACATTAAAGTACTAGAGAATCATCAGACAACCTATGTAGAAGGTTCTATAGGAATGAGAAGTGCACTAACTGGTTCTATGACAGAGTAACTGATGCATGGAACAGACACCAAATTACATTAAAGTACTAGAGAATCATCAGACAACCTATGTAGAAGGTTCTATAGGAATGAGAAGTGCACTAACTGGTTCTGTGACAGAGTAACTGATGCATGGAACAGACTACCAAATTACATTAAAGTACTAGAGAATCATCAGACAACCTATGTAGAAGGTTCTATAGGAATGAGAAGTGCACTAACTGGTTCTGTGACAGAGTAACTGATGCATGGAACAGACACCAAATTACATTAAAGTACTAGAGAATCATCAGACAACCTATGTAGAAGGTTCTATAGGAATGAGAAGTGCACTAACTGGTTCTATGACAGAGTAACTGATGCATGGAACAGACTACCAAATTACATTAAAGTACTAGAGAATCATCAGATAACCTATGTAGAAGGTTCTATAGGAATGAGAAGTGCACTAACTGGTTCTCTGACAGAGTAACTGATGCATGGAACAGACTACCAAATTACATTAAAGTACTAGAGAATCATCAGATAACCTATGTAGAAGGTTCTATAGGAATGAGAAGTGCACTAACTGGTTCTGTGACAGAGTAACTGATGCATGGAACAGACTACCAAATTACATTAAAGTACTAGAGAATCATCAGATAACCTATGTAGAAGGTTCTATAGGAATGAGAAGTGCACTAACTGGTTCTGTGAAAGAGCAGCTGATGCATGGAACAGACTACCAAATTACATTAAAGCAAGTACTAGTTTAGATATGTGTAAGAACAACCTGGACACTTATTATGGGAACAACTCTTTCGTATATTGGCAGGCTAGTAAGGCATTAATGCCTGTGCTTGAAATGTGTGTGTGTGTGTGTGTGTGTGTGTGTGTGTGTGTGTGTGTGTGTGTGTGTGTGTGTGTGTGTGTAAAAGGATTGCAGTCACTGAGCAACAATAGACAGTCATTTAAGTTTCAGACTTCACAGATTTCTGAAAATGCATGCTAATGCAAAATCTATTACTCTAGCAACGTTCTGAGTATGTTAGCACAGTATTTAAAAGCTCCCCCTGATATGGGACCTTTATTTTGGCTTTTATGCCATAAAAGTGAGGGTCAGCCACATGATGGACGCAGTGCCACACAGTGTTGTTAAATGTGCCATACACGTGATGTCATTATGTAACAATCTGCGTTAGATCATCTCAGAGCTGGAGGACCTGAGTGCAATTCCTGCTTCAGGACTAGGAGAGTTTGTATGCAGTAGGACTGCCATGTATCTTACAGGATAAACAGTTCACTCCTTTTAAAGGTTGAGACTTCAATTTCTTGCACTGCATTAGTTGGTTTTATACTTGGCTAACCTGTAGTTTGTTTTATCTTCAGGCCATGTACGTGTTGGACTTTTTCTGGAATGAAGCATGGTACTTGAAAACCATTGATATATGTCACGATCATTTTGGCTGGTACCTCGGTTGGGGCGACTGTGTCTGGCTGCCTTATCTTTACACCTTGCAGGTAAAGCAATGTTTTCTTCAAAGGATATTTATATCAGAGGTAACAGAGCATTGGTAGCTTTCAGCCTGACCATGACTGCTTGGACTCATTCTGTACAGTGGTTGAGTCTGTGCCACACTGGGCAAGGGGCAACGTTTAAGTCTGTCAAATTGTCATGAGTATCAGTTAGAACATTTTTAATTGACCATGGTGTTCAATATACAATGTTAATTTACATTGCAGAATGTTAACTGGCCATGGTATTTATCTTAGAGTGTTCATTTACATCACATAATGAAATTAGTTTACAGTACAGAATGTTAAATTACATAATGAATCATTAACTAGACCATTGTATGCATCACAAAATATTTATTTGATTATGGTACTCCTCACAGAATGTTAGTATACATTATAGAATGTTAGTTTATATTGCAGAATGTTAACTGACCATCACATAAGATGGATGGCCAATTGGTTGAAGGATAGAAAATGTACTGTAAAGGTCAAAAACTGCTTCTCTGAACATAAAGGTATTAAAAGTAGGTGTACTACAGTGGTCTGCATTGGACCCCATACTATTCATCCTACTTATGTTTCAATTTACATATCAAGCCAAAGTCAAAAATGACCACAAATTGTGAATGAACACAGTAGGATTCCACCAGTCCCTAAAGTGTTAAGGGTTAGGAATTCCACCTCTCCCTAATGGATTAAGAGTCAGGAATTCCACCTGTCCCTAAAGGGTAAAGGGTCGGGAACTCCACCTGTCCCTAAAGGGTAAAGAGTCGGGGATTCCACCTGTCCCTAAAGGGTAAAGGGTCGGGAATTCCACCTGTCCCTAAAGGGTCAGGAATTCCACCTGTCCCTAAAGGACAAAGGGTTGGGAATTCCACCTGTCCCTAAAGGGTAAAGGGTCCGGAATTCCACCTGTCCCTAAAGGGTAAAGGGTTCAGAATTCCACCTGTCCCTAAAGGGTAAAGGGTCCGGAATTCCAACATTCCACCTGTCCCTAAAGGGTCCGAAATTCCATCTGTCCCTAAAGGGTAAAGGGCAGGAATTCCACATGTCCCTAAAGGGTAAAGGGTCTGGAATTCCACCTGTCCCTAAAGGGTTGGGAATTCCACCTGTCCCTAAAGGGTTAAGGGTCAGGACAAAATTGCAAGCCTCCAGTAATCATTTCATTAAATATGACACAACAGAAGTGTCTTCTTACTCCCTAAAAGTTTCTTACATGTAGTACTCCAAATTAAATTGTCTGGTTTACCTTCAATTATATCAAACACTTCTTTCCGAAGAAAAAGACGGGTTGCCTTTTTTAAAAAAGGCTGTATTCAAAACTGGATAAGCAGAGTAACCATGATTTTTTTTCCCCTGATACGAGTACTACAGTCAAACAGCATGAGCCTTTTACAGCCACTAAACAGAAGGTGGATCCATTGGACAAGCTTCTGATAGGATGAAAACCATGGCATATAGTTGGTGGCGTTGGTTATACTCTGAATGAGCTTCTTGTAGGATGAAATCATCATCATCATCAGCTCCCTTTTTCCCGTTTTTTTCTACATGGGGTTGGGGTGTCATGTTAACTGTCGCCAACTCTCTCAGTTCAGTGCCACACTCCTGCCTTCTTCAAAACTCATGCCTGACTGTTGCAGGTCTTCTTTCACACAATCCATCCACCTTTTTGATGGACGTCCTTGCTTCCTCTTACCTTCATCCTGTCTGTCCCGAATCTTCCTCACCAGATTGTCTTCTGCTTTTGTGCACGTGTCCAAACCACCGTAATCTGTTCTCTTTGATCTTTTTCTGCAAATGGAGCTACTTTGGCTTCTGCTCTTATGTCCTCATTTCTTCATCTGTCCCACAGTGTGCATCCTACCACCCTTCACAGGCACTTAATTTCCATCACCTCTAGCTTCTTCAACTGTTCTGCCTTTATTGCCCAGGCAATACAGTACCATACTGTACCATAAAGTATTACTGGTCGCACCACTGTCATGTACACCTTACTTTTCAGCTTCTTTGGCATTCTTCTATCATAGACTGCAGCTGACACACTGTGCCAGTTGGCTGCAGCCCCTCTAATTCCAGCTTTGACCTCATCATTCAGACTTTCTCCTCAACCACCCCTCCCAGATGCTTAAAGCTGTTTGCCTGTTCCAGTGCCTTCCTTTCTATCTCTATTCTCAGTTTCTTCTGATTTCCCCAGTTTGCTGCCATTACCACCATCTTATCTGTGCTTAGTTTCATCCCATGTGCCTGATGTTTTGCATTCCATTCTCCTATCCATGGCTGAAGTTCTAGCTCAGAGTTTGCCTGTAATGCAACATCATCTAAATACAGCAACTTTGTTGATCTGTGCCCTCCGACCTGTTTGATAATGTAGTCCATCATCGGTATGACCTGCAGTGGGCTCAGAGCTGAAGCCTGGTGCACACCCGCTCCCAGTGGGAACCCCTCTGTGAGGCTGAACACTGTTTACACTTGTCATTGGATTCTTGTACATAGCCTGCACTAATTCTACCAATGTTTCTGGGACATCAAACCACCGCAGTACTGCTCAGATCAGTTTTCTTGGAACCTTGTGATATGCTTTCTCCAAGTCTAGGAAGGCCCAGTTGGACTCTCTTCTCATCTCTAGCTTCTTCTCAAGTATCTGTCTCACTGCAAGCATCAAGTCAGCTGTGCTGCATCCTGATCTGAATCCAAACTGCTCATTTCCCATCTTACTTTCTACTACTCTGTGTATCCTTTTATCAATCACCCTCTCCAGAACTTTCATACAATGTGATAGGAGTTTGATTCCTCTGTACTACCAACAGTTGTGGATGTCCCCTTTGTTCTTGTACACTGGCATGAGTATGCAGCGGTGAGTACCCTCAGGAGCCATTTCTTCCCTAACTCTCCCAGCATCTTTATCATATCTGCTGTAACCTCATCTGAGCTAGTTGCTTTCCCTGACTTAATTTTCATTAGTGCAGATGTTCTTCATGTTTCACTGTTGCAGTCATCACACTTGGGTTATCCTGCCAGGGGTAGCCCTCAGTCAGCCAAAATACCAGAGGCTTGGTATTTCTGCGTTGGTTGCTCTCACTCCAGGACTGATGTCAGGTCATCAGGGGTATAAAAACAGGCAGTTGACGCCATTACATCAGTCTTTATTGCCGAGGAGCCGAAGCAGAAGCAGTTCGCACGAGTGCCGGTCGACCGCTACCTGAGTTTTCATTTCCAAAATTGAAGTTGAAGTCTTCTAAAGCTAAGTATCCCATTGGGGATCATTTTTTCTTGCTCTAACCGATGTCAGAAAAAGTTAACAATTGTCTCACCTGTGGAAAGCAAATACCACACCGAGAGTTCCATGCTCACTGCATCACCTGTTTAGGCCCAGACCACAACGTCCCTCGATGTCGGTTTTGTGCTTTGTTCAATGCCAGAACTATACATCGTCGGGCCCTTATCATAGCTAAATACTTCTGCTCTCGATCTCCGTATTCCAAAATGGCTTCAGTAAGCCATCCGACTACCGATCTTCGTAAAAACGTAATAATAAAGACAGAGACAGACCACACAGGTCTAAAACTGCCGACGATGCTTCCGTTAAGCTAGTCACCAGTTCACCGGTACTCAGTGAGGTGCTTTCACAGCCCCTGATGCCCACTTCTGTGGATTTGCAGGCTGCTACCGAGACCTTTTCAGAGTCTGGTATGCCACGAGACTATTCTTTGACTACGGAACCTGAGGATGTTTCTACCTTGGATGAGTCCGGAGGTGCTGTACAGGTACTGGCTTCTGAAAAAGTACTTTGCACTACTGATATTCGACACAAACTGATGACTTTCGCGTCTTCAGTTCTGTCTAAAACTACCGAGTTTCTAAGGCCCAGGGTATAAACTACACCTAAAAAAACTGACAAACCAAGCTCAAGCACCTGCTTCCATGCCTCAAACCCAAATGCTTAAAATGGTGGAAGACCTTATCATGCTGATTAGGGGAAGCCAGCCTACCCCTTCTAAAAGAAAGAGACTTGTCCCCAGCAGCTTTATCTCACAAACAGTCTGACAACTCTGGGGTTTCTGATTATGAAGACATGCCCTTGTCTGCTTATGAGGATTCAGATGCAGAGGAATCCATTCCTTCTGCCTCTTCTCCAGAGGATTTTTATTTTGGTGAAACCCTACATACTTTGAGAGAGCATTTCCATTGGGAATGCCAGGATTATCCTCAGTCCAAAAAGAGACTCAGGGAATTTTTAGATTTACCACAGCACAGACCCTTAGCTATTCCTCCTGTTCTGGATGTTGTGGATGATGTTTTCATGGAATCCAGTTTAACTCCTGATACTGACAGGTATTACAGAGAGTTCCTGACTCTCACACATTTCTTTTCAAAAATCCCACTGCTGACCCAGAGGTCATCTCCCAAGGACCTAAAGGAATAAAAGCAACCACAGCAAAGAATCCCACCCCTTTGGACAGGGATTTCCAAGCTTTAGACAGAAGGGGTAAAAAAGTATACACCTCTGCAGCTCTTGCCATTAGAGCATTAAATTGTCAGTTCCACATGTTGAAATACCAGCAGCATACAATGGAACTTCTTAAACAAAAATTATCTACCTTTCCAGATTGTGCAGAAAATAAAGAATTACAGGAGCTTATGCATTCTGCAAGCCAAGTTACTAAGCATACCCTGCAATGTGGCTTTGACACCCTAGAAGAATCCTGCAGGGCAGCAGTCACAGGTTCTGTACTTGGAAGGCATGTTTGGCTTAAGGAACAGACCTTGCCAGACCATGTCAAATCAAAATTATTGGACTTCCCACTGAACAAAGACAATCTGTTTGGCACCAAGGCAGAAGAGATTTTAAAAAAGATGGAAGAAAAAGCTAAATCTATGCAGACAGTTAAAGACTTTCTGCAAGTCCAGCCTCCAAGATTCAGTAGGCATTGCCCCTCAAAACACTGATCCTTTCCAGCCCCCTCAAGGCCTGCTCAGAATAGACCTGGGGAAGCAGACCCCCTAGAAAGCAGTCCCAGGGAATGAAGAGAGGCACCCAATCCTAGATCTATCCATTCTAAACACCTTCCTGGTGGTACCAAAATTCAAAATGCTCACCCTCCAGCAGCTTCTTACTATGCTATCCAAAGATGCCTGGTTAGCCACCCTAGACCTAAAAGAGGCCTATCTGCACATCCCAGTCAGAGACTCTTGCAGGAAATATCTACGTTTCAGGGCAGGATCTATGTATTATCAGTTCTCTGCACTTCCCTTTCGCTTATCCACTGCTCCCAGAGTTTTCACAAAATGCCTGGCTCCAGCCATTGCTTTTTGCAGACAGAGAAATATTCAAATTTACCCCTACTTAGACGATTGCCTGATTCAGGCAGACAGTCAGGAACAGCTGTTGTAGAACATGACCTTTGTAAAGTACTGACCTCACTGGGGTACACTATAAATGAAAAGAAATCCAAACTAGTCCCCAGTCAGAAAATTGTATTCCTGGGAGCAAGCCTGGACACAGCATCCCAGATGGCATTCCTTACCCCAGAAAAACAAGCCTACCTGACAGGCTACTTCTCTCAACCAGCCACCAGAACCAAGTTGTCCGCAATGAAAATCCTGCAAGCTCTAGGGTTCATGGCCTCCTGCATTCTACTCATTCCATATGCCAGACTGCATATGAGGAAACTTCAGTGGTACTTAAAAAGCCTTTGGTGTCAACATTTTCAGGACCTGGAAACTATCATACCTATGATACCTTGTCTCAGGAATGATTTTCTTTGGTGGGCAGCAGCATGCAACCACAACAAGGGACTTCCCTTTTCACAACCCCACACTACTCATACCCTAACCACACATGCACCAGACTAAATCAAATACATCTGCACATCAACCAAAAAGAGATGCTAGCTGTTGAGCACGCTCTGACAGCTTTCAGACCTGTACTGTCTCTGGGGCCTCTACTAATCAAAACAGACAACACCACAGGGGGGTGGTACATCAACAGTCAGGGAGGAACCCACTCTGCAGGCTAGCCATGACCTTTTGGCACACGGCTTCAGCCATGCATATTCACCTGCTAGCACAATTCCTGCCAGGCAACCAAAACTCTCTGGCAGACAACTTAAGCAGAAATCTCCTAGACCCACACGAGTGGCAATTAAACCACAACACCTTCAGCCTTGTAACCCAGAAATGGGGTACCCCGAAGTGGATCTATTTGCCTCCCACAACAATCACCAGCTCAGCAAATTCTGCACCAGGGAACCTCACAGTAAAGCCTGGAAAGTGGATGCACTATCCTTCCAATGGGTAAACCTCTCGATCTATGCATTTCCCCCTCTACCTCGTCTTACAAAGGGTATTACTCAAAATAAGGTAGGAAAAACCAAGGGCAATCCTGATCGCCCCAGACTGGCCACACCAACACTGGTACCCACTACTGCGCAATCTGTCACCGTTGCCTCCATTGCACCTCCGTCAGATTCCAACTTTCCTGACCCAGCAGAAGGGCTTGTTCTTGCATCCACAATCGCAGACCCTGAACCTGGCAGCCTGGCTTAATCCATGACCTCTCCTCCAGTGGCCAGCTTAAGCAAGCAAGTCCTGGATGTTATACATGGGTCCAGACAGCCCAGCACTAGAAAATCCTCTGCTGACAATTGGAAAAGGTATTGTTCCTGGATCCAAGCTAAAGGAGCTGAACCAGCACAGCCCTCCTTACCTCTTGTCCTGGATTACCCAGCAGAACTACACCACAGGGGCTTATCCTTCTCTTCTATTAAAATTCATGCCTCTGCCATCTCTGCTCATTACAGCACAGAGCCACCTCTTTTCTTACCCTCTCAACAAGCAGTTCCTTAGAGGGGCTAACAACTTAAGGCCACCCAGAAGAGCCCCTACTCCTGCTTGGGACCTTAACTTTGTGTTGGAAAAGTTCACGCTACCCCCCTTTGAGCCTGCAGCTTTAGCAGAGTTAAAATTCCTCTCTTGGAAAACGGCCTTGCTTCTGGCTATCACTTCAGCTAGATGAGTGTCTGAGCTACAAGCACATATGGCTGTGGAACCTTTCATCATTTTTCATGCTGACAAGGTCTTCCTCAGGACTAACCCAGCTTTCATGCCTAGAGTGGTGTCCAGTGTGTCTCTCAACCAATCTATTCATTTGCCCGCCTTTTTCCCTAAACCTCAAAACAAGGGGAAAGTATCCTGCACTCTTTAGATGTGCACAGACAGCTCAGATCCTACCTGGATAGGACTAAGCCCTTTAGGAAAACTGACTAGTTACTAGTCAGATTTGCAGCAGGGGCAGAGGGTGAGGCCATATCAAAACAAATCATTTCCAAATGGGTAGCACATTGTATCCATTTCTGTTACAAACATCATGGGAAACCACCCCCACAGGACATCAGAACATATTCCACTAGGGCAACTTCCACCTCTGCAGCCTATCTCAGAGGGGTCCCTACCAGAGACGTCCTAGAGACTACAACATGGAGTTCTGCTCATACCTTCACCAAGCATTACCACCTGCCTATCTTTTCCAAATCCAGGGCAGGTTTTGCAACAGCAGTCCTGCAGGGCATACTAGCCAGCCCCAACTCTTCTTGACTGCCTACACCCATTCTTCAGCTTTGGGAATCCACCCAAGTGTGACGACTACAACAGTGACACACGAAGAACATAGTACAGTTGTGTACGTTTACAGTAAATGTTGGTGTATTCACTGTTGCAGTCCTGGATGTCCTTCATGGATGCATCTGCAGTCATAACAAGTGGGTTGTCCTGTCGTCAGGCAGCCCTTCAGTCGGCCGGATTCCAAAGTCCGGGTCCGGCTTCGGCTGATGTCGCACTCCACCCGACGTCATCTCTGTTGGTCTTCGGGTATAAAGGCATCAGCCGACGCCATTTTCCTCAGTCTTTCTTGCCGTGGCTCAAGCAGAAGCTGTTCGCAAGTGCCGGTCGGTCGGATCCAGAGATTACTTCTACCGAATACTACTTCAAGACTTCTAAAGCTAAGTACCCGTTGGGGACTCTTTCTTGCCTCAGCCGATGTCAGAAAAAGTTAACAATTGTTTAAACTGTGGGAAACAAATACCTCATAAAGATTTCCACTCTTACTGTCTGCCTTGTTTAGGCCCAGCCCATGACATAGCAGCCTGTTCGGCCTGTGCTTCTTTCAACCGACGAACGCTTAGGCGCGGTCGGAGTTTGCAGAACAGTTTTTCGGTTCTGATTTTGCGTACATTATGCCGTCGGATCCTCCGACTACCCAATCTAGCAAAAAACGCAAAGATAAAGACCGACACTCGCGGTCCGCGGTTTCGGCCGAAACCATGGTCAAGCAAATCATGAGTGTCTCGGTTTCGCCGAAACCGAGAAAACTGAACATAGTACAGCTGAACCTATTCCTACAACTGAGGCCCCTGCTACAACTCTTGAAACGACCTCAGAAATTTTACCCACTACGGTGGTTGACTTATCAGACACCATCCCCTTGGATGTTTCTACCCCAGCACGTGGTGCTGCTAGGCCTCCAGCAGCCATGTCCATTAAGGCCTTCGCCAGGGCTAAAGCAGCCAAGACTACTAAAACAGTGCCTGTTAAACCACCCACATCCAGGCCCTCTTCTAGTTCTCAAATGCTTACTTTGGCAGAAGATTTAATTTCTTTAATTAGAGGATCTCAATCTCACCCAGACAGGGCCTCTCAGCCCCAGAGAAGAGAGACCTAGGGCAGAGCCCCGAGCCAGTGTCCTCTGATGATTCTGCTGATGAATCAGACATAACTGACCAGCCAGAGGCTCCCTTCTCCAATTTTGAAGATTCTGATGCTGAAGAATCCATCCCAGCTGCTTCCCACCAGAAGAATTCTCCTTTGGGGAAACCTTGCATGCCATGCGAGAACAGTTCCAATGGCAGCAACAGGATTTTTCAGACTCCAGAAAAGACTTAGGACTTTTCTGCACCTCCCACAGCACAGGCCCTTAGCTATACCCCTGTTCTCTCTGTGGTGGATGATGCTTTCAATGATGTTTGCTCCGCTCCAGATTCTTTACCCCCAGCCCCTGCCAAACCGGACAGATTTTACAGGGTGCCAGATACTCATCACCACCTTTACAAGGCTCCACTTGCAGACCCAGAAACTATATCCCAGGGCCCCAAGGCAGTAGCCGACCATAGCTAAAACCCTATTCCTTCTGAAAGGGAAGCAAGGTCATTAGACAGATGGGGTAAAAAGGTCTACACTTCAGCTACTCTCTCAGCTAGAGCTTTAAACTGTCAGTTTCACATGATACAATACCAAGAGTTTATGCTGGATCAGTTAACTAAAAACTAACCACTGATGAATCTCTTGATAAGAAATATGTATTAGAGATGGTAAATAACATACAACAGGTTAGCAACCATTCCTTAAAATGTGGCTATGATGCACTGGAGGCTTCATTTAGATCAGCCATGACAGGCACAGTGATAAGAAGGCATGCATGGCTAAAGGAACAAGCTTTACCGGATCATGTTAAAGCTAAGTTGCTAGATGCTCCTATGGACAAGACAAGTTTGTTTGGTACATCTGCCCAGCAGGTTATGAAGAAAATGGAAGAAAAGGCAAAATCTGTTCAAACTGTTAAAGATTTCTTGCAGGTTCAACCCCAAGGTTTAGCAGGAACTGGCCTGCCAAAATTGGTCCTTTCCTGACTCCACAAAATTTCAAAGGGCAGGAATAGACGCTCCAGAGGCAGAAACCAATCCAGAGGAGGTGCCTACAGAGGAAGACAGTGGCAAGGTAACAACAGAGGCACAGACACAGCCACTGCCACTACATCAACACAACCACAGTGACTTAACCTAAATCCGCCTACCAGGGAACAAATAGCAGCTCCTCTAGGCGGAAAGTTAACCTTATTTTCAAAGAACTGGCACTACATAACAAAGGACAAGTGGATTTTACAAACCATAGATCAAGGTTACCGGTTTCACTTCCACACTTTTCCAGTCAAAAGAGGAATGCCAAATCTACCTCCAAATCAAAAAACAGAGGCTCTACGCCAGATAATGGAGTTAGCAAACATGAGAGCTGTGGAAAGAGTGCCAACAGCAGAGCAAGGAAAGGGTTCTACTCCAGACTATTCCTAGTTCCAAGAAAGGAAAAAAGTTGGAGACCAATTCTCGACCTGTCCACCTTAAATACATACATCATTGTTCCAAAATTCAAAATGCTGACCTTACAGCAACTTCTTCCCATGCTGGGCAAGGAGTCTTGGCTGGTAACTCTAGATCTCAAGGAGGCATACCTGCACGTCCCCATTCGACCAATCTGCAGAAGATACCTCAGATTTCTTGCAGGATCAGAGCACTATCAATTCTCAGCATTGCCTTTTGGCTTATCTACTGCGCTCAGAGTATTCACAAAATGCCTGGCATCAGTAATCGCCCATTGCAGACTTCAGGGAATTCAAATTTACCCATACCTGGACGACTGCCTGCTACAAGGGGACAACAAAAGCAAGCTGACAACAGATTTACAAAGGGTCATTTACTTGCTACAAGCACTGGGATACACAGTCAATTTACAAAAGTCAAGGCTGATACCATCCCAAACAAGGACATTCTTGGGCTGAATTGGACACAGTAAAACAAATGGCATTCCTGACTACAGAAAACAAAAAGAACTCCCTCTATACTTCTTGGCACTAACAAAACTGAACAAGTTAACAGCAAGAAAAGTACTGCAGGCCTTGGGCTTCATGGCATCATGCATAATCTTGGTTCCATTTGCCAGACTACATATGAGAAAACTACAGTGGTACCTAAAGAATTTGTGGTCCCAACACAGACACAGTCTAGAAACAGAAATCCCACTAATTCCATGCTTAAAACAGGAGTTCCTATGGTGGGCTCAGGCATGCCAGTCAAACCCAGGCCTACCCTTTCGCAGATGTCAAGCAAGCCAGACCATCACAACAGACGCTTCAGACCTAGGATGGGGGCCCACATGCTGGACAAATGCGCAAGGATTATGGACACAGGATCAACTTCAACTGCACATCAACCTAAAAGAAATGCTGGCAGTAAAACTGGCAATCCAAAAGTTCAAACCATTTCTCAAAGAGGGCCAGTTGATGATAAGGACAGACAACACCACAGTCATGTGGTACATCAACAAACAGGGAGGCACTCATTCATACCCCTATGCAGAATGACCTTGGAGCTGTGGACCCTGGCACTCAGCTACAACATCCAGTTACAGGCAATATTTGTACCAGGGAAAGACAATACCCTAGCAGACATATTAAGCAGAACCACTTCGGATGCCCACGAGTGGAAGCTTCACCCGGACATCTTCAAGACCATCTCAAAGAAATGGGGAATGCCACAGATAGACCTATTCGCATCACCTCTCAATCACCAGCTCAAAAATTCTGCACAAGGACATTCCACCCATTAGCATGGAAAGTGGATTCACTCTCTTTCAACTGGAAAGGCCTAACAGCATATGCATTCCCGCCTCTTCCTTTGATACACAAGGTACTACTGAAAATCAAGGAAGACCGCCCAAGGATAATCCTGATAGCTCCAAACTGGCCAAGACAACACTGGTACCCACTACTGAGGAGCATGTCTCGGAACAATATGTGGACAATTCCCCTGATGCCTTTGATGTTAACGCAGAACAACTACAGCATCATACATCCAAACCTAAAAACCTTGCAACTGACTGCATGGAACATCACATAACAGCAGCTATTCCAGAACTTTCCCAAAGAGTTAAAGACATTATTCTTGAAGCACGCAGACCTTCAACAAGAAGGAACTATGCTGGAAAATGGAAAAGGTTTGTCATCTGAGTACGGAAAGAGGAAAAGATGTGTCAAACATAGATATGCCTAACATTCTGGAGTATCTGGCGAACTTCTTCATTCAGGCCTGTCCTACTCCTCCATCAAGATACATGCATCAGCTATTTCAGCAGAATACAGCTTTGCTACACCTGTTTTTCGCACCCTTTGCTCAGGCAATTCCTCAGAGGAATCAAGAATGTAAAACCTCCAAGGAAACCACCATTACCAGCTTGGGATTTAAACTTTGTGCTAGAAAAGTTGACACTAGCACCCTTTGAACCAGCAGCAACAGCAGACCTACAACACCTGTCATGGAAAACTGCTTTCCTACTGGCAATTACTTCAGCAAGGAGGGTTTCAGAACTACAGGCCTTAATGGCAGTGCAACCCTTCCTAATCTTCCACCAAGATAGAGTGTCCATGAGGACTAATCCTACATTTATGCCTAAGGTGGTATCCAGAGTGTCTTTAAACCAGGCAATCCACCTACCTACCTTCTTTCCCAACCCACAAAACAGAGGGAAAGAATACTGCATACCTTGGATGTACATAGACAGCTACGCTACTACTTGGACAGAACAAAAATAGCAGAAAGACTGACCAACTTTTTGTAGCCTATGCAACAGGAAGGGAAGGAAAAGCTATTTCCAAACAGACAATCTCCAAATGGATAGGAAATTGCATACGATTCTGTTACTCCTTCCATGGAAAACCAATTCCACAGAACATAAGACCTCATTCTACAAGGGCAACAGCCACTACCACAGCCTTCTTACGAGGAGTGGCAACCAAAGACATTATTGAGGCGGCTACTTGGACCTCCGTGCATACATTTGCCAAGCATTATAATTTGCCTCTATATTCCAGATCCCGAGCAGGGTTTGCCACTGCTGTACTGCAAGGGATCCTAAACACACCATAATCTACTTTTATCCTCCTCCCTAGTTGGCTATGGTATTCTACCCACTTGTTATGACTGCAGATGCATCCATGAAGGACATAGTACAGTTTTGTACCTACCATAAATGTAGATGTCCGAACTGGATAGCATCTGCAGTCAGGATTACCCTCCCTCCATCCCTCTGTGGTACTCCTAGGGTGTTTACCCTTCTAATAGCTAGCTGTTGGGGAGTCTTTTATGGTGTATTTGTTTGTGTATATGTACATACATGCTTATTGTTGTGTTTACCTCTATCTATTTGGAAACATTGGCATCTATCCAAATTTTAGCCTGCAAGAGGGCTACTGGCATCTGGGGCAAGAAACACTGAGGAAAATGGCGTCGGCTGATGCCTTTATACCCGAAGACCAACAGAGATGACGTCGGGTGGAGTGCGACATCAGCCGAAGCCGGACCCGGACTTTGGAATCCGGCCGACTGAAGGGCTGCCTGACGACAGGACAACCCACTTGTTATGACTGCAGATGCTATCCAGTTCGGACATCTACATTTATGGTAGGTACAAAACTGTACTTTTCCCACCCCCCACTCCCCTTTTCTCTCTCTTCCTCACTCTTAACAGGGCTGTTTGGTATTTACTTTCTACTGGTGGTGTTATTCCACCATAACCTAGCTCCCTATTTGGGGGCTCCTGACATTTGGGGCATGAAAAACTGATGTAATGGCATCGGCTGCCTGTTTTTATACCACTGACGACCTGAAGTCAGTCCTGGAGCGACAGCAACCGACACAGAAATACTAAACCTCTAGCATTCGGGCCGACTGAGAGCTATCCCTGGCAGGTTAACCCAAGTGTGATGACTGCAACAGTGAATACACTCGAACATCTACATTTATGGTAAGTGTACACAGCTGTACTTTATGTATGCTACAACAGTGAATACAGTCGAACATCTACATTTATGGTAAGTGTACACAGCTGTACTTTATGTATGCTACAACAGTGAATACACTCGCACATCTACATTTATGGTAAGTGTACACAGCTGTACTTTATGTATACTACAACAGTGAATACATTCTCACATCTACATTTATGGTAAGTGTACACAGCTGTACTTTATGTATACTACGACAGTGAATACACTCGCACATCTACATTTATGGTAAGTGTACACAGCTGTACTTTATGTATACTGCGACAGTGAATACACTCGCACATCTACATTTATGGTACGTGTACACAGCTGTACTTTTTGTATACAACAGTGAATACACTCGCACATCTACATTTATGGTAAGTGTACACAGCTGTACTTTATGTATACTACGACAGTGAATACACTCTAACATCTACATTTATAGTAAGTGTACACAGCTGTACTTTATGTATGCTACAACAGTGAATACACTCGAACATCTACATTTATGGTAAGTGTACACAGCTGTACTTTATGTATACTACAACAGTGAATACACTCAACATCTACATTTATAGTAAGTGTACACAGCTGTACTTTATGTATGCTACAACAGTGAATACACTCGAACATCTACATTTATGGTAAGTGTACACAGCTGTACTTTATGTATACTACAACAGTGAATACACTCGAACATCTACATTTATAGTAAGTGTACACAGCTGTACTTTATGTATGCTACAACAGTGAATACACTCGAACATCTACATTTATGGTAAGTGTACACAGCTGTACTTTATGTATGCTACAACAGTGAATACACTCGAACATCTACATTTATGGTAAGTGTACACAGCTGTACTTTATGTATGCTACAACAGTGAATACACTCGAACATCTACATTTATGGTAAGTGTACACAGCTGTACTTTATGTATGCTACAACAGTGAATACACTCGAACATCTACATTTATGGTAAGTGTACACAGCTGTACTTTCTTACTTCTTCTAGAGTGTGCTCCTCCTCTTCTCTCATCTTAGGCTGCCTGGGGCAGTACAGCTTCTGTGGGGTTTCCTTCATTCAGAAGCTGCTGGAAATACTCCTACCATCTGCCTTTGATGTCCTGTGGATTGATGAGCAGGGTGTTGCTGGCATCCCTTATGAAGGGTGTCTGACTATCTTCTTTATCTTTCTGCATTTGCCTTGCAACCTGATAGTTTCTTTGTACCACTTAATGAGTCACTTTCCAGAAGTTGGTGGAATGTCTCCGATAACCTATTCTTTGCTATTGCAACAACTTTCTTAGCTTCTTTGTTAGCCTTCCTAGCCTGGCCAGTCTTTTCTCTCTCCCACTTCTTCCTGCACTCCTTATTTCTTGTGATGACTTTCTGGACTTCTGCATTCCACCACCAGCTTTCCTTATGTACCTTATTTCCATACCTGGCTCGGCCACATATCTTTTCTGTAGTCCTAACACACGGTGTTTTTAGGTGCTGCCATTCTTGTTCATCTCCAACTATTTCCTCCTCTTTTTGAGGTACTAGTGCCCTGAGCAATTCCTTGAACTGTTGTACTTTATCTCCAGTCAACTTCCAGGTCTTCAGCCTGGTCTCTGTTGACCTTAGAGCCTTCTCTGACCACTGCTTGCAGCTGATTATGGCAACTAGTGGTTTATGCTGTGGGCTGACTGTTTCACTGGGGATGACTTTGTAATCCTGAATTTCACCCCAGTGCCTTTGCTTACTAGGAGGAAGTCTACCTGAGTTGCATGTTCGTTACTCTTGCATATGATCTTGTGACTGTCTCTCTTTCTGAACCATGTGTTGGCTACCATGTGTTGGCTACTATCAAGCCATTTGCTAGACAGAAGTCTTGAATGGCTTCTCCTTCTTTATTCCTGTTGCCCCTCCCATGTGGACCCAGGCAGTTCTCCTATCCTGTTCTGTCTGTCCCAATATGTGCATTCAAGTCACCCATTATCAACACCAATTCATGTTGACCTGCTTTATCTAGTAGGTCCTGCAACTGCTGTCTGAATGCACTCTTTTCTTCACTATCATAACGCTGCTGTGGGGCACAGGCTGAGATTATGAATACTGCCCTATCATTACATTGGAGTCTGTTTGCCATGAGTCTGTTATTAAGTCTGATGATATCCCTCACTGCCTCCTGAAGCTTCTCTCTCCTGAGTAGTAGAGTCTGGATCCCAAGCCAAGTGGTTTTGCAGCACTGCCCTTCCATCTCGTCTCTTGGATACATAAGATGTCCAGCCTGCTCTGTATCATCATGTCATCCACTTTCAAGCTGCATCCTATCAGTGAAACCTACATTAAGTGTAGAAATTCTCATAAGTTCATAGGTAGGTACTAGGCTATCGGCCCAAGGACCTAAGTAAGCCTAGCCAACAAAGTTCCCTGGTTTATGCCAACCCAAGAAAGTTAATTTCCTGTGCCCCTGTTGAGCAGAGCCACAGAAATAATCCCCGGGGTGTATTTCCTATTTCCCATCCACTCATCAAGATTTTTCTTGAAGAGTGCTAATGAGGAACTTTGCTTGACATAGATGGGTAGCTTGTTCCAGAGTATGAGAAGTCTCTAGGACAGGAATCTATCCCTCCAGCAAGTCCTGTTTATTGTGGTGACAAGGTTTAGGTCCCTAGAGCATGTAGCTCAGAGAGATTGGGATTTCTTTAGGTGTAGCATCTCCAACAGCTCTGGGTTTGACATAGCTTTATATGTTGGGCAGAGATCACCTTGGAGTAGGCGATGTGCTGCAGAGTAAAGCTAGAGGTTTTTGAGACATCAGTGTAGGGCATCTGTTTGAGGTCAGTAATCCTCTTAGTGAGGTACTTTTGTGGCCTTTCCAGCTGCTGCAGATGTCTTGTGAGGTACATTCCAAAAAAGGGCATTGTACTCTATAATGGGTCTAATGAGTGTCGAGCAGAGGGGAACAATGACCTCTTTTTTCCTGGATGGGAACCCTTTTGTGATGAGGTGTGCCATGTAGAAGGATTTTCTGACTACTCTGGCAATGTGATTATCAAAGGAGAGACTATTGTCCACCTGGGTCCCAAAGCCTCTTATCACACATTCGGCATTAAGAAGACTACTGCCTATGTGGTAGTTCATGGGTACAGACTTTTTACCAAAGGGGATAACAATACACTTTTTGGCATTGAGCTTGAGGCCATGGCTCTGACACCAGTCATCTGTCTCAGTGAGGCCCTTCTGTAGGATGTCCACATCATTTGGGGACTTGACTATAGCTCCTAGTTTGCAGTCATCTGCGAACTTCATTAGCCAGTGGCCTTCTGTGTTGGCCTGTACTTCAAAGAAGTAGATACCAAACAGGGGATGTCCAGGGACTGAACCCTGTGGTACTCCACTTGTCACTGGTTTGAAGTCAGATTTGGAGTCAACAACTTTTACAGTGTGGGTTCTGTCAGTGAGCCAGTTGGCAACCCTTCTTGTGACATAGAGATTTATACCTAGTTTAGTGAGTTTAGCTATAATTCCAGAATGGGGGATGGTGTTGAAAGTCTTGCTGAGGTCAAGATAGGCTGTGTGAACCACCTTACCCTAGTCTACGACTTTGATGACTGCCTCAAAGAAGTCTACCAGGTTCAGGAGGCATGACCTGCCTTTCACAAACCCGAACTGGATGGGGTCCAGAGTTTGGAGGTTACCATTGTCTTTGTTTATGAATTCCATGATGATACGTTCCATGGCCTTGCATACCAGGCTCGTCAGGCTAATAGGGCAACAGTTCCCAGGATCAGTGGTGGCTCCCCCTTTGTGGAGTGGGATAACTGTTGCTGTGTGCCATTCAGTGGGCACAAAGTCTGATGTTAGGCTATGATTGAACATGGTGCTTAGGTGGGGAGCCAGTTCGTTCTGAAGTTCATGTAAAACGCAGCCTGGGATGTTGTCCTGTCCTGTGGATGCTGTGTTTTTGGCTTTAGGGAGTGCTGCTTTTACCTGTGTAGATGTTCTTCGTGTTTCACTGTTGCAGTCATTACATTTGGGTAATCTGCTTGCAGGTTGCCCTCAGTCGGCCTGATTAACAAAGTCTTGGGTCCTGCATCGGTTGCTGTCCCTTCTTCCATGACGTCAGGTCAACAGGGATATAAAACATGCAGCTGATGCCATTACATCAGTCTTTCTTGCTGTGCGGTGCCCAAAGCAGAAGCAGTTCACAAGTGCCTGTCTGCTGACGCCTGAAATTTTCGTTTTCGAGTTTCAGAACCGAAGACTTCAACTTAAAGCTAAGTACCCCATTGGGGAAATTTTTTCTTGCTCCTTACCGATGTCAGTAAAAGTTAATAATTGCATTATTTGGGGAAAGCAAATACCTCATAATGATTTTCATTCGTACTGTATTCCTTGCCTAGGCCCTGACTACGACATACCTTGCTGTCGGTTTTGTGCTTTATTTAATCATCCGTCGTCGGTATATTTTTGCCTCTAAATATTTCAGTTCTCAGTTTAATTATCCAGAAATGTCTTCGGTTAGCCATCCGACTACCTAGATTCCGAAAAAATGCAAAGATAAAGACAGAGACAGGCCACCGAGGTCCAAAACTGCAAACAACGCTTTTCCTAAGCCAGTCGCCGGTACTCAGTGAGGCGCTTTCACAGCCCTAATACCCGCTACTTCTGATTTGCAGACCTCTACTGAGACCCATTCGGAGTCTGATATGCCGCGAGATGCTTCAACTATGGAACCCGCGGATGTCTCTACCTTGGATGGGTCCAGAGCCACTGTGCAGGCTCTGGCTTCTGAGGGTGTATTCAGGCCTACAGACTTGCATATTAAATCAACACCTCCTTCATTACTAAGGCCTAAATCTCAATCCATGTCTAAAAAACTGATGCCCAGGCCACATGCTCAGGCCTGTATGCCTAAAAAGCAAATGATTAAAATGGCTGAAGATCTAATAACTGTAATCAGGGGTAGTCAACCCCCCCCCCCCCTTACAGGCCTAGGGCTGAGCTTGATTATGAATCTTCTGATCAGGATTCTGTTTCTTCGGACTCTTCTGATGACCTGGATTTGTCCTTGCCTATTTATGAGGATTCTGATGCAGAGGATTCTATTCCCTCTGCTTCCTCTCCTGAGGATTTTTCTTTTGGGGAAACCTTACATACTTTAAGGGAGCCTTTCCACTGGGAAAGCCAGGAATTTGCTGATTCAAAAAAGAGGCTTGGGGGTTTCCTTCTCCTACCTCAGCATAGGCCTTAGGCTATAATTCCTGTACTAGACATTGTTGATGATGTGTTCTCGGAATCCAGTTTGGCCCCTGATTCCCAGCCTCCAGCTCCCAGTAAACCGGACAGATACTACAGGGTTCCTGAGTCCCACAAGTTCCTTTTCAAAAATCCTGTTGCAGATCCAGAGACCATTTCTCAGGGGCCCAAGGGCATTAAGGCTTCTACTGCTAAAAATCCTACCCCTTCTGATAGAGACTCCAGGGCACTGGATAGATGGGGTAAAAAGGTTTACACTTCTGAAACCTTGGCAATCGGAGCTTTAAACTGCCAGTTTCATATGTTCAAATATCAGCAACATGTTATTGGACTGCTTAAAAATTATGTTGATTCCTGACTGTGTGGAAAATAAAGATTTACAGGACTTAATGCATTCTGCTGAACAAATTGGAAAACATACTTTGCAATGTGGTTTTGATTCTTTAGAGGCCTCTTGCAGGGCTGCTGTTACTGGGTCTTTGCTTAGAAGGCATGCTTGGCTTAAGGAGCAGTCTTTGCCTGATCATGTTAAAGCTAAATTGTTGGATGCTCCTTTAAATCAGGACCGCCTGTTTGGCAACAAGGCTGAAGAAGTTCTTAAAAAGATGGAAGATAAAGCTAAATCTATGCAAACTGTTAAAGATTTTTTACAAGTGCAAACTCCTAGATTTAGTAGGCACTGGCCTATTAAAAATCGGTCCTTTCCAGTCCCTTCCAGGTCTTCTCAAGCCAAACCCAGAGACAGAAAAACCCCAGGTTTCAGTCCCAGGGGCTCTCAGGACTAAGTAGTGGGGAGCCTCCACTTCTAAACTTGGAAATAACAAGACACCCCCCAACAGTCTCAATGACTTCCTTTAAAATCCCCAAGCACTTATCTTTTGACCACCCTTTTGGGGGTTAAGATTGCTCTTCATGCAAAGAACTGGAAACTCATAACCCAGGACAAATGGGTTTTGAATAGTGTCCCAGGGATACAGAGTTCATTTCCACATGTTGCCAACACAAAATGAGTGGCCAGACCTGCCCCCAAATCCATAGGCAGAGGCTCAAAAACAAGTACTTTCCCTCTTATGCATGGGGGCTATTCAACTGGTACCAGAAGAGGAAAAGGGACAAGGCTTGTACTCCAGACTTTTTCTGTTACCCAGAAAAGACAAATCATGGTGTCCAATCCTGGACCTGTCTACTCTAAACACCTTTCTGGAGATTCCAAAATTCAAGATGCTGACTCTTCACCAGTTACTTCCTATGCTAGGCAAAGACGCCTGGTTGGCAACACTAGATTTAAAAGAAGCATACCTGCACATCCCAATCAGGGAATCTTGCAGAAGATATCTACGCTTCAAAGCAGGCTGCATGCATTATCAGTTCTCTGCACTGCCATTTGGCTTGTCTACTGCGCCCAGGATTATTCACAAAGTTCCTAGCTCCAGTTATTGCATTTTGCAGGCAAAGAAGTATTCAAATATACCCATACCTGGACGATTGTCTAATTCAGGCAGAAAGCCAGGGCATACTTTTAAATCATCTGGCATTTGTAAAAAGGGTTCTAACTTGCCCGGGGTACACCATAAACAAAAAGAAATCACAACTGGTACCCTGTCAACAAATTACATTCCTGGGTGCAAGCTTGAATACAACTTCCCAGATGGCTTACCTCACACCAGAAAAGCAAATTAATTTGGTAACCTCAACAGAAGCAGGATCCAAATCGAAGTTCCACAGCAAACTTTATTAATTTTTGAGCGCTTTTGTTGGCCTTAAGCCTCAGACTTCATCAGAAACACTTAAAATGCATTGTAACACACTTAAATATCCTCATAGTATAGTCACATGATATTAAAACCACAACCTCCATTCATTCAAAAAGAAACCGTTCATTCGTAAAAAACAGTGCCTAAAATTGAATGTGCAGAGCTCTTACAATTTGAGCTTTTTCATAAAGTGCATGTATGCAATGCATAAATTAATATTAAAATATAAATATAGAACTTGAGACTCATAATAATTGTAGTACTTGTATAACCCTTTAAAATAAGTATAATGGTTACATTATTCTTGTCAACCACAAAAATACCATACATAAATATCTACCTAATTCAACTGACTACAAAAACACTTCATGAAATATATGGTACTGCTTAAAATATGCAAAACCTTTATTTATATATGAAATTCCGATTTAAGTTTTAAATAACTGATAATAGACAAGGTCTCATTAAATTAAGGCCTGGAGGACTGGTAGCCTTGACACGGAGTTGCCATATCAACTCCCTATACTCTTACCAGATATCTTTTGGGCCACCCCTCATGTCTTTGTCGGTAACTTGCTCCAAACCTGAGAATCTAAAACAGTGGCCACTATGTTCAAAAACATGTCTAGCTAAGGCATTAGACATATTAACTTTCCGTATATCATAAATATGTTGGTAAATCCATCTATTGAAGGCATTTTTTGTTTTTCCAATGTAAAACGTACTGCAATGTTGACAAATTGCGATGTATACTAGACATTTTGTCATACAATTCATCTTTTACATAAGCTTTACGATTCCATATCCTTCAATGTGCACAACATCACGGTGGTGCAGTGGTTAGCATTGCTGCCTCACAGCAAGAGGTTCTCCGGTTCAATGCTCGGCTGGGGTGCCTTCTGTGCGGAGTCTGCATGTCCTCCCTGTGGTCGCGTGGGTTTCCTCCAGGTGCTCCGGTTTCCTCCCACATCCCAAAGACATGCTGTAGGTGGATTGGACACTCTAAATTGGCCCTAGGTGTGAGTGTGTGCATGTGTGCGCCTTCTGTGGAAGGTTGGGTGCCGGGCGGGCAACTCGACACCGTAAAACTCCACTGCCAATCATGAGCGGACAAGGTGATCCGCTGTGGCGATCCCTAACCGGGAAAAGCCGAAAGAAGAACAACATTGTGTACAGTGTCCACATCTTCTCATACATCCACCCGCACTTTTCTGTACATTCCTTGATAAAATGTTTTTAATGTTAGAACTTCTTTTATAAATAACTACTGACCTCTGTCCCATTTCCACTTTCCTTTCTTTAATATCAGTTAATATGCTCTAGTTGTTGTAAATAATGTCTTTTATCTCACTAAAAGCAGGACTAAATGTCGGAATCAGTGCCCTGTTAAAACCTCTCTCAGTGACCCCTATGTTCAAATTACCTAACCCACCATTAAAAGGTGTGCATAACATTTGTATTTGACACATTAATACCTAATAAGGGAACAAAATACCTGTCAGTACTTTTGTTAATAATTTCCTGCAAAATAGGGTCAATAAAGACTTTGGGGTGTCCTCTCCTAGTTAACATATGCTTGAGAGTGTTCTTTTCATCAATGAATTGTTTATAGTCACTGACCATTCTTGCTATCCTCACCCCTTGCCCCTTAACCAATGATTTTTTTTCTGGTGTAAGGGGTGACCACTTTTGAAATGTAGCAAGGTGTTCGAAAAAGTAGGTTTTCTGTATATTGTTGAGTTGAACCCTTTTTTTGACCTGGTCCTTACTAATTTTAATATCTAAGAAATGTATTGTATCCTTGGTGGATTCCATAGTAAAGGACAAAAAAGTGCTACTATTATTTAGAAATTCAAAAAAACTGTCCAATGCTTCCTCTGTACCATCCCAAAATATCAGGATGTTGTCAAGGAAGCGCCCATAAAATTAATAAAATTTAAATAGCTCATGTTTAAACACAAGCATTGTTTCCCATTGGGTGAGGACAATATTGGTGAATAGGGGGGGCACATGCTGCCCCCATTGCTACACCAATCTTTTGTTTGAAGTACTGATTATCAAATGCAATAAAATTATTCTCAAGGATTACTTCCATAAGTATTCTGAACATCAAAATTCTATTGTGTCCAAAAGTGGTGGTGTTGCAAAGGAAATCGTAAAACCATTGAATACCTAAAACATGAGGGATGACAGTGAAGAGATCCTTAACGTCTATCTTGGCTAGTATCAAGTGTTCACAAAATAAGTTGTCCTTAATCTTGCTCAAGCAGTCCCAGGAGTCCTTGAGAATGTGTTAGTATTTTTCCAACACATTTTTAAGTTGAAAATCCTCAAATTTTGTCAAGTTAAATCTTTTAGATACCTTGGCATCAACAATAGGTCTCAAAGGGGGATCAGCAATGTTTTTGTGAATTTTCGGGTTACCGAAAATAGTCGGTATCCAGGGTGATTTTTGTTGCAGAAAGTTAAACTCTCTTATAGTGATCTTTCCATCTAATAACAAATCATTCAAAATGACATTGATGTGCCTGTAGGCTATGTTCAATTCATTCAGCGGTTTGTTCATAACTGTCACTAAAAATAACAAATCATTCAAAATGACATTGATGTGCCTGTAAGCTATGTTCAGTTCGTTCAGCGATGTTTGTTCATAACTGTCACTAAAAAGGTGCTCATACATTTTTTCCAAATAAGACCTTTTTTCCGTTACCACAATGCCCCCTTCCTTGTCAGGTTTCATTAACCTAATATTCATATTATCACAAATATTTTTTAAAAGGTCACTTTCTTTATGAGAAAGGTTAGTTGTACAGTCTTTATTCTTGTATTTAATAAGATTCCTGACTTGATTACTACGTACGTTTTCAAAGACCTGTAAAAATGGATGTAGGGGAGGGGGTTAAATGTGCTTGTTTTTTTGTATTATGGTGCTTGTGTAATGTTGCTCTCATTATCAAAGTAAATACACAAATTAATTTTCCTAACAAACATTTTAATCTCCAAAAGGATTTTTTCCACCACTGGAACCTTAGCAGGAACATAGTTGAGCCCTTTTTGAAGTAATTCTGCCCACTTATTGTCTACAGTTGCATTACTTAAGTTGAATATTTTAAAATCACCCTCATTATTCGTAACTATGTGTTTTTCCATTTGAGTGGCAGAATCTATTACCACCTGTTGTTCCCCTTCCCTCGTCCTCTGTAGAGGTGACCCCTGTTGGAAAATGTATTCCTGGAGTTCCCATTGCTCTGACGTCCCTGCCCTGGGCGCATTGCCTCGTTGGATTCTGGAGGCATTCTGAGCTCCTCAGTGGCATGTGTAGAGGGACTGCATCATCACCATTCTCATTTACATCATCCCTCAAACTCAGTGGCATGTGTAGAGGGACTGCATCATCACCATTCTCATTTACATCATCATCCCTCAAACTCAGTGGCATGTGTAGAGGGACTGCATCATCACCATTCTCATTTACATCATCATCCCTCAAACTCAGTGGCATGTGTAGAGGGACTGCATCATCACCATTCTCATTTACATCATCCCTCAAACTCAGTGGCATGTGTAGAGGGACTGCATCATCACCATTCTCATTTACATCATCCCTCAAACTCAGTCGCATGTGTAGAGGGACTGCATCATCACCATTCTCATTTACATCATCCCTCAAACTCAGTGGCATGTGTAGAGGGACTGCATCATCACCATTCTCATTTACAACATCATCCCTCAAACTCAGTGGCATGTGTAGAGGGACTGCATCATTACCATTCTCATTTACATCATCCCCTCAAACTCAGTGGCATGTGTAGAGGGACTGCATCATCACCATTCTCATTTACATCATCATCCCTCAAACTCAGTGGCATGTGTAGAGGGACTGCATCATCACCATTCTCGTTTACATCATCACCCCTCAAACTCAGTGGCATGTGTAGAGGGACTGCATCATCACCATTCTCATTTACATCATCCCTCAAACTCAGTGGCATGTGTAGAGGGACAGCATCATCACCATTCTCATTTACATCATCCCTCAAACTCAGTGGCATGTGTAGAGGGACTGCATCATCACCATTCTCATTTACATCATCCCTCAAACTCAGTGGCATGTGTAGAGGGGCTGCATCATCACCATTCTCATTTACATCATCCCTCAAACTCAGTGGCATGTGTAGAGGGGCTGCATCATCACCATTCTCATTTACATCATCCCTCAAATTCAGTGGCATGTGTAGAGGGACTGCATCATCACCATTCTCATTTACATAATCCCTCAAACTCAGTGGCATGTGTAGAGGGACTGCATCATCACCATTCTCATTTACATCATCATCCCTCAAACTCAATGGCATGTGTAGAGGGACGGCATCATCACCATTATCATTTACATCATCCCTCAAACACAGTGGCATGTGTAGAGGGACTGCATCATCACCATTCTCATTTACATCATCCCTCAAACTCAGTGGCATGTGTAGAGGGACTGCATCATCACCATTCTCATTTACATCATCCCTCAAACTCAGTGGCATGTGTAGAGGGACTTGCATCATCACCATTCTCATTTACATCATCATCCCTCAAACTCAGTGGCATGTGTAGAGGGACTGCATCATCACCATTCTCATTTACATCATCCCTCAAACACAGTGGCATGTGTAGAGGGGCTGCATCATCACCATTCCCATTTACATCATCCCTCAAACTCAGTGGCATGTGTAGAGGGACTGCATCATCACCATTCGCATTTACATCATCCCTCAAACTCAGTGGCATGTGTAGAGGGACTGCACCATCACCCCTCAAACTCAGTGGCATGTGTAGAGGGACTGCATCATCACCATTCTCATTTACATCATCATCCCTCAAACTCAATGGCATGTGTAGAGGGACTGCATCATCACCATTATCATTTACATCATCACCCCTCAAACTCAGTGGCATGTGTAGAGGGACTGCATCATCACCATTATCATTTACATCATCACCCCTCAAACTCAGTCGCATGTGTAGAGGGACTGCATCATCACCATTCTCATTTACATCATCATCCCTCAAACTCAGTGGCATGTGTAGAGGGACTGCATCATCACAATTCTCATTTACATCATCCCTCAAACTCAGTGGCATGTGTAGAGGGACTGCATCATCACCATTCTCATTTACATCATCCCTCAAACTCAGTGGCATGTGTAGAGGGACTGCATCATCACCATTCTCATTTACATCATCATCCCTCAAACTCAGTGGCATGTGTAGAGAGACTGCATCATCACCATTCTAATTTACATCATCTCCTCAAACTCAGTGGCATGTGTAGAGGGACTGCATCATCACCATTCTCATTTACATCATCACCCCTCAAACTCAGTGGCATGTGTAGATGGACTGTATCATCACCATTATCATTTACATAATCACCCCTCAAACTCAGTGGCATGTGTAGAGGGACTGCATCATTACCATTCTCATTTACATCACCCCTCAAACTCAGTGGCATGTGTAGAGGGACTGCATCATCATCATTCTCATTTACATCATCCCTCAAACTCAATGGCATGTGTAGAGGGACTGCATCATCACCATTCTCATTTACATCATCCCTCAAACTCAGTGGCATGTGTAGAGGGGCTGCATCATTACCATTCTCATTTACATCATCCCTCAAACTCAGTGGCATGTGTAGAGGGACTGCATCATCACCATTGTCATTTACATCATCCCTCAAACTCAGTGGCATGTGTAGATGGACTGCATCATCACCATTCTCATTTACATCATCCCTCAAACTCAGTGGCATGTGTAGAGGGACTGCATCATCACCATTCTCATTTTCATCATCATCCCTCAAACTCAGTGGCATGTGTAGAGGGACTGCATCATCACCATTCTCATTTACATCATCCCTCAAACTCAGTGGCTTGTGTAGAGGGACTGCATCATCACCATTCTCATTTACATCATCATCCCACAAACTCAGTGGCATGTGTAGAGGGACTGCATCATCACCATTCTCATTTATATCATCCCTCAAACTCAGTGGCATGTGTAGAGGGACTGCATCATCACCATTCTCGTTTACATCATCATCCCTCAAACTCAGTGGCATGTGTAGAGGGACTGCATCATCACAATTCTCATTTACATCATCATCCCTCAAACTCAGTGGCATGTGTAGAGGGACTGCATCATCACCATTCTCATTTACATCATCATCCCTCAAACTCAGTGGCATGTGTAGAGGGACTGCATCATCACCATTCTCATTTACATCATCCCTCAAACTCAGTGGCATGTGTAGAGGGACTGCATCATCACCATTCTCATTTACATCATCCCTCAAACTCAGTGGCATGTGTAGAGGGACTGACTGCATCATCACCATTCTCATTTACATCATCCCCTCAAACTCAGTGGCATCTGTAGACGGACTGCATCATCACCATTCTCATTTACATCACCCCTCAAACTCAGTGGCATGTGTAGAGGGACTGCATCATCACCATTCTCGTTTACATCATCCCTCAAACTCAGTGGCTTGTGTAAAGGGACTGCATCATCACCATTATCATTTACATCATCACCCTCTCAAACTCAGTGGCATATGTAGAGGGACTGCATCATCACCATTCTCATTTACATCATCCCTCAAACTCAGTGGCATGTGTAGAGGGACTGCATCATCACCATTCTCATTTACATCATCATCCCTCAAACTCAGTGGCATGTGTAGAGGGACTGCATCATCACCATTCTCATTTACATCATCATCCCTCATTTACATCATCATCCCTCAAACTCAGTGGCATGTGTAGAGGGACTGCATCATCACCATTCTCATTTACATCATCCCTCAAACTCAGTGGCATGTGTAGAGGGACTGCATCATCACCATTCTCATTTACATCATCATCCCCTCAAACTCAGCGGCATGTGTAGAGGGACTGCATCATCACCATTCTCATTTACATCATCATCCCTCAAACTCAGTGGCATGTGTAGAGGGACTGCATCATCACCATTCTCATTTACATCATCATCCCTTAAACTCAGTGGCATGTGTAGAGGGACTGCATCATCACCATTCTCATTTACATCATCCCTCAAACTCAGTGGCATGTGTAGAGGGACTGCATCATCCCCATTCTCATTTACATCATCCCTCAAACTCAGTGGCATGTGTAGAGGGACTGCATCATCACCATTCTCATTTACATCATCATCTCTCAAACTCAGTGGCATGTGTAGAGGGACTGCATCATCACCATTCTCATTTACATAATCCCTCACACTCAGTGGCATGTGTAGAGGGACTGCATCATCACCGTTCTCATTTACAACATCACCCCTCAAGTCCTGGTCCACATACTCATTTTGATGCATATTTTCTCTTCAGCTAACCTGCTGAATTCTACTAAATCCACTTGGTGTGGAATAAGCCTTACCAGCTTTGTAATCTTTTTTATCCCTTGCTAACTTTTTACTTTTTTTGTTAACCAAGTCCTCCACATATTTATCAATGTTAACAAACGTAGCCCTATATTTATCAAACTTTTGCAGAAATCCTGTCATTTTTGAGCGTTGCATCACATTCCTCTACAGTTTTTTTTGATAGAAACAATTTTCCTGTCATTTTCCCTCATAATACATTCAACAAGCTCACAACCATGTCTATTGAACATTGAAACAAGTTCTTTGTAAAAGTCAGTGCCTTGAACAGTACCTGAGGGAAATCTCCATGTCCTTAAACCTTTGGGTACTTGCTCCCTCTGCAAGCATTCACGTAAATAGTTATTCTCAACCTGCAATTTACGATATTTTATAAATTCCTTTTCGAGGTGTTCAAGTTGTTTTCGACAGTTCCAACATAATTGTTGACATTCCTGTTGTCACTAAAATCTTTGAATTCACTGGATAATCCAGCATTCATCCACTTGAAAGTGAAAACGACGCTACACCATTCCTGACATCAGTCACTACATTAGCACCTCCCACTGCCTCTCCTCTTCCAATCACAGTCGTTGTAGATGCAATAGAGGCAGAAACGGGACTGCCTTGCGCTGGGGGATGGAACTTGCAATACTATCTTGCGACCGGCCTCTCAAGCCGCTCGCTTGTCCAAAAGTAGTAGGTAGGGCAGATAAATTCCTTCCTGAGTCTGTTATCTGCTCAGACAGCACCTGAATTAAGGCTGCCAGGCTCCCTGTAGAACTATTAAGTTCACAAATGGAACCTGCTGGGATATCTCCATTGTCAGGAACCGGCTGCATAGCACATAAACCAGGAAGTCAAACACAAGCCAAAAAATCAATAACTCAACAGAAGCAGGATCCAAAACAATGTTCCACAGCAAACGTTACAAAGATGAATTAGAGGCAAATCACCACGATGAAAAAAGGAAGTTGTTTATTGTTAAACAAACAGGAAAAACGATGAGCGCTTTTGAATGTAACAAACCACGCTTCTTCAGATCTACTGTGTACACTTCATTGAGATCTTTTATACTAAAACAGATTGATTAATTAATTAGTTAAACAATTCAACCACTCATTACCAATCAACACATTGATTAATTAATTAGTTAAACAATTCAACCACTCATTAGTGCTAAATTGTACCACAAAGAATGTGTACCACAGAAAAAACATCAACAACTTAGCTCAGAAAAAGCACTCCAAAACTGATGAACCTATATCAACTAACCTATTCAATTATTCAATTTTATTACAACCATAAGAAGGGAGAAAATAAATATAAATATAAATATGAGTATAGAGATATAAATACACATAATCATATGATCAAATAAAAATATATATAAATGTGTCTAATTCATAAAAAATGCATAGAATACATAAAAGAAAAATGCATGGAAAAATATATAGAAAAATACATAATAAATGCATGGAAACATTATTAATTTTTGAGCGCTTTCGTCGGCCTTAAGCTTCAGACTTCATCAGAAACACTTAAAATGCATTGTAACACACTTAAATATCCTCCTAGTATAGTCACATGATATTAAAACCACACCCCCCATTAATTAACACAATTCATTCATAAAGAAACACAGTTCATTCATAGAAACACAGTTCATTCGTAAAAAAGTGTCTAAAATTGAATGTGCAGAGCTCTTACAATTTGAGCTTTTTCATAAAGTGCATGTATGCAATGCATAAATTAATGTTAAAATATAAATATAAAACAATGCCCACTATGTTCAGAAACATGTCTAGCTAAGGCATTAGACATATTGAACATATAGGGGTCACTGAGGAGGTTTTAACAGGGCACTGATTCTGACATTTAGTCCTGCTTTTAGTGAGATAAAAGACATTATTTACAACAACTATAGCATATTAACTGATATTAAAGAAAGTAAAGTGGAAATGGGACCGAGGCCAGTAGTTATTTCTAAAAGAAGTTCTAACATTAAAAACATTTTAGAAAGGAATGTACAGAAAAGTGTGGGTGGATGTATGAGAAGATGTGGACACTGTACACAATGTTCTTCTTTCGGCTTTTCCCGGTTAGGGGTCGCCACAGCGGATCACCTTGTCCGCTCATGATTGGCAGTGGAGTTTTATGGTGTCGAGTTGCCAGCCCGGCACCCAACCTTCCACAGAAGGCGCACACATGCACACACTCACACCTAGGGCCAGTTTTGAGTGTCCAATCCACCTACAGCATGTCTTTGGGATGTGGGAGGAAACCGGAGCACCTGGAGGAAACCCACGCGACCACAGGGAGGACATGCAGACTCTGCACAGAAGGCACCCCAGCCGAGGATTGAACTGGAGAACCTCTTGCTGTGAGGCAGCAATGCTAACCACTGCACCACCATGATGTTGTGCACATTGAAGGATATGGAATCGTAAAGCTTGCGCAAAAGATGAATTGTATGACAAAATGTCTAGTATACATCGCAATTTGTCAACATTGCAGTATGTTTTACATTGGAAAAACAAAAAATGCCTTCAATAGATGGATTTACCCAACATATTTATGATATACGGAAAGTTAATATGTCTAATGCCTTAGCTAGACATGTTTTTGAACATAGTGGGCACTGTTTTAGATTCTCAGGTTTGGAGCAAGTTACCGACAAAGACATGAGGGGTGGGCCAAAAGATATCTGGTTAGAGTATAGTGAGTTGATATGGCAACTCCGTGTCAAGGCTACCAGTCCTCCAGGCCTTAATGAGACCTTGTCTATTATCAGTTATTTAAAACTTAAATCGGAATTTCATATATAAATAAAGGTTTTGCATATTTTAAGCAGTACCATGTATTTCATGAAGTGTTTTTGTAATCAGTTGAATTAGGTAGATATTTATGTATGGTATTTTTCTGGTTGACAAGAATAATGTAACCATTATAGTTATTTTAGAGGGTTATACAAGTACTACAACAATTATTATGAGTCTCAAGTTCTATATTTATATTTTAATATTAATTTATGTATTGCATATATGCACTTTATGAAAAAGCTCAAATTGTAAGAGCTCTGCACATTCAATTTTAGGCATTGTTTTTTACGAATGAACTGTGTTTCTATGAATTAACTGTGTTTCTTTATGAATGAATTGTGTTAATTAATTGTGTGGTTTTAATATCATGTGACTAAACTATGAGGATATTTAAGTGTGTTACAATGCATTTTAAGTGTTTCTGATCAAGTCTGAGGCTTAAGGCTGATGAAAGTGCTCAAAAATTAATAATGTTTGCTGTGGAACTTCGTTTTGGATCATGCTTCTGTTGAGTTATTAGTTTTTGGCATATGTTTGACTTCCTCATTTGGTAACCTATTTCAAACAAGTGGCCACAAAAACTCTGTTATCTGCAAGACAAATACTGCAAGCCTTGGGGTTCATGGCCTCCTGCATTCTTCTAATTCCCATATGCAAGACTGCATATGAGGAAACTACAGTGGTATCTAAAAAGCCTATGAAGTCAACATTCTCACAGCCTGGAAACAATGATTCCTATCATACCTTGCCTACGGCTATAGTTCCTCTGGTGGGCATTGGCCTGCCACCAAAACAAGGGACTACCATTCACACTACCCCGTGCCCCCAAACCCTAACAACAGATGCATAAGACTATGCATGGGGGGCTCACCTGGCAGGGAAGTGCATTCAGGGCAAATGGAACCCAAGTCAAATGCACCTACATATCAATCAGAAAGAAATGTTAGCTGTACAGAATGCTCTGACAGCCTTCAAGGACTACATTCTTCCAGGACAACTAATGGTAAAGACGGACAACACCACGGTTATATGGTACATAAACAAGCAGGGGGATACACATTCCTACCTCCATTGCAGACTAGCCATGGCATTGTGGAACACTGCCTTAAGCTACCAAGTGCACCTGCCTCCCCCCAGAACTACCAGTTGGACAAGTATTGCGCAAGGACTCTCCAAAAACAAGCCTAGAAAGTGGATGCTCTGTTCTTCAGCTGAAAAAACCTATCAGTCTACACCCCCCCCCCCCCCCGCTGCCTCTGCTCTCCAAAGTTCTACTAAATGTCAAACAGGACAAACCAAGGATGATTTTGATTGCTCCAGACTGACCAACACTGGTACCCCCTTCTGTACAGTGTGTCATAGTTATCTCCATGGCAACTGCCTCAGACCCCTTCCCTGCTGTCTCAGCAGGAGAATCAAGTTCTGCACCCTCAGCTTCCAACATTGATCCTTGCAGCCTGGCTAATCACTTAAATTCACCCTTATCATCCCTCAGCAAACCTGTGATGGGTGTCATCTTAGAGGCAAGGAGACCTAGTACTAGAAAATCTTATGCTGAAAAATGGAAAAGATTCTGTGCCTGGAAACAATCTCAAGAGATGAGCACAGCAGCCCCTAATTTACCTCAGATTTTGCAATACTTAACTGAGATGCTTCACAAGTGCCTGTCTTTTTCCTCCATTAAAATCCATTTCAGCTCATTAGAACACAGAACCTCCCCTCTTCTCCCATGCTCTGCTCAAGCAGTACCTCAGAGGGGCCAAAAACTTGAGACCATCCAGGAGAGCTCCAAACCCTGCCTGGGACCTTAGCTTTGTATTGGAGAAACTCACTCTACCTACTTTTGAGCCAGCTGCTACTGCAGACTTAAAATTTCTTTCTTGGAAAACAGCTTTCATTTTAGCAATCACTTCAGCTAGAAGGATATCTGAATTACAGGCCCTTATGGCAGTGGAGCCTTTCATTATCTTTCATGCGGACAGGGTGTTACTCAGGACCAATCCATCCTTCATGCCCAAGGTGGTATCCAGTGTGGCTCTTAATCAGTCCATTCATTTGCCAACCTTCTTTCCAAATCCACAGAACAAAGGGGAATGGATTCTGCATTCCTTGGATGTGCACAGACAACTTAGATTCTACTTGGACAGGACTAAACCTCAAAGTAAATCTGAACTGCTGGTAGCTTTTGCTGCAGGGGCAGAGGGGAAGGCTGTTTCAAAACAAACCATTTCTAAATGGATTAGCCATTGCATTCATTTCTGCTATAAGCACCTTGGACAGCCTATCCCCCAGGGGATCAGATCTCACTCCACCAGGGCTGTATCTACTTCTGCAGCCTTTCTCAGAGGTGTTCCTACCAGGGACATCCTAGAAGCTGCTACCAGGAGTTCTGTACATACTTTCACCAAGCATTATCATTTGCCAATTTTCTCTAAATCCTGCTTTGCCACTGCCGTTGTGCATGGACTTTTAGCTGGCCCTAATGCTATGTAAACTCCTCCTCCCAACCATAGCTTTGGGAATCTACCCAAATGTAATGACTACAACAGTGAAACACGAAGAACATAGTACAATTCCCACTAAATGTCACCCATTCATAAGAAACGGAACACTATCTACTAAACCCCCCAAATCACTATCAATTGCCCAACTAAACATACAAAGCATTTGTAATAAAATACCACATATTCATGCCCTTCTAGATGTCCAACAGTTCGATATTCTCTGTCTAACTGAAACATGGCTCAAACCTACAATAAAAGACAATGAAATTATTCCCCCAGGCTACAACATCCTAAGACAAGACCGCTTAAACAAAAAAGGTGGTGGGGTTGCTATTCTCTATAAAACAGGACTGCAGATAAGTAGAACAAATCATAACCTTTCATCTGACGCTAGTATTGAAATAATTATTACAAAACTGCAACTCAACCCACAGAAAACATTAAATATTATCTGTACCTATCTTCCCCCAGGTAAAAATTCAGCCATATTAGAAGACCTACTAAACTGGCTCTCACTAAATCACCCTCAAGAAACAATACTCTTAAGGGATTTTAACATTGACTGGAACTTATGTAAACAGACTAATCCATCCACCCTTATTAACCTGCATGGCTTCTCTCAAATAATCAACTCCCCAACTAGAATAAACAAACTTAATAATAAAGAAAGTATACTTGACTGGATATTAACAAATAGTCCTTAGCAAAAATATACAACAGGAACTCTCCCAGATGACCTCAGTGATCACTCCCTTACATACATTATTAGGCATAAAACCAGTACTATTGTCCCCATCCAAGTCAGATCAATCCGTAGTAAGAAATATTTTGACCTCAACCAGTTTCAAAATGAACTCATGCTAGTCAACTGGTCACCTCTTAAATCTCTCCCAATAGATGAAGCAGTTAGTCACTTTAATAATACTTTTCTCACTATCCTTGAACATCATGCCCCAATGCGTTCTATATGTGTCAAATCTAAAACAGCCCAATGGCTCTCAAATAACACTAAGAAACTAATCTTAAGTAGGAATAAAGTCTGGGCTAAATGGCGAACCACAAAAAGCTTAACTGACAATGTCACTTTTAGACAGAGAAATATGACAAAAAAAGCCATCATACAGGATAAAAAAAACTTCTATACTCAGCTTCAACAATCTTCACCTCACCAGCCACATAAATTTTGGTCCTCTATCAATAAACTATTATCCCCTGGTAAAATTGCCACACCAAACCCATCTGGCTCTAACCCCGACTGCCCCTTACAAACAGCTAATGCCTTTAACACTTTCTTCACCTCAGCCATACTAAAGCTAGCTAATTAACAAAGCCCAGATACCTCCAAACTATTTACACCTAGCTCTATCCCCCCCCCATTTCACCTTAAACCCATACCCACTTCTCTTATACTGTCCTTACTTCATAAACTAAAACCTACGACCCCCTCTGCCGACCGATTACCAGCAGAATACCTCCAACTAGGTGCAAAAGCCTTAGAATACCCCATCTCTATACTTATTATCAGGACAATAAAAGAAAGTAAAATTCCATCAGTCTGGAAAATCTCTTATATTATCCCTCTTTTCAAAGGAGGTGACTCTACTGAGTATTCTAACTACCGCCCTATAGCGTTACTATCTCCACTTGCAAAAATTATGGAGAAATGTATCCACAAACAGTTACTAAATCACCTACTAGACCATAATCTCCTGGCTAATTGCCAACACGGGTTTCGACCATACCATAGTACTAGCACAGCCTTACTATCCTTCATCGACTCAATTAACAAAAACCGCAACAATAATACTCCTTCTTCGGCATTCTTCGTAGACCTGTCCAAAGCCTTTGACATGGTCAATCACCAACTTCTCCATCGTTTAAAGTCTTTCTCTCTAGATAATCCTGCCTTAAGCTGGTTCACATCTTACCTAGACAACCGAAAACAAGCAGTTCTATGGGACAACCAACTCTCTGATCTTCTCCCCACCACTATAGGAGTCCCTCAGGGCTCTATTTTAGGTCCTCTTTTGTTTTCCATTTTCATTAATGAACTTCATCTAGCTACTCCACTAACAACTTGCATTCAATATGCAGATGACACTACCATCATTTGCTCAGCCTCAACGCAGTCAGAACTTCACTCTCTCACACAAAAAACCTTCACAACTATAGAACAATGGTTCTCTAATCATTGTCTTCTCCTTAACCCCAAGAAAACCAAACTCTTGCTCTTTTCACCCACCCACTTGTCTACCTCTATCCATTTTACACTAATATCTGATAATGGAACCATTATCTCTCCTGACCAAACAACAAAACTCTTGGGTATCACTAGTGACAATCAATTAAAATTTGACAATCATATTAATCTTACAATAAAATCTACCAACAGAAAACTAGGCTCTCTCTACAGAATCAAATCTTTTCATACTCATGAAGCCAAAACTACAATAGCTATAACCCACTTAATCTCAACCCTTTTATATGCTTCCTCCATATACACAAATCTTTCTAAACATAATCTTAACAAACTTACTACATCATATAATAACATTGCCAGATTTGCAACTGCCTCTCCATATAGAACTCATCATTGTTTAAATCTTAAGAAACTTGGGTGGCTGGAACTACCACACCTCATACAATACTATCAACTCACTATTGCCCATAATGCCCTACATCACCCTGCCAACACTCCAATACTCTCCACCCTCATAACACCTTCTAACAATCAGAGGTACCTACGCTCCACCAACAAAATACTGGTCCAAACCTCCCGATCCAAAAACTCAGCAGGTGACTCCACATTTTCCAACTCAGTTGGCAAAATATGGAACAAGTTACCACAAGACCTTACAACCCTAACTTCACTCTCCCTATTTCAAACTAAACTAAAATTCTTCCTAAATAACCATTGGCTATGTTCATGTAATAACCCTGGTTAGCTGTCTCTTTTTTTTCCATCTTTATCTGATTCCTTAACCTTTCTCTTTCTTCTTATTTACAAACTCTAACAGAGTATTTAATCCTCTCCATCTTTTCTTTTTTTACCATCCTAGATTTAGATTCTACTCAAAAGTCTATACAACCTGTTTCAAGTTTATTGCATATGTTTTTTTTTTCCTATTTTTGTATATTGATGTATATCTTGACATTGTTTAGTAGTATATAGTGGAGCTTTTCTCCCTGGGCCTCCACTGAAAATGGACATATATCCAGTTGGACTAGCCCGGTAAACAAATGTAAAATAAATAAATAAAATAAAACAATTGTGTACACTTACCATAAATGTAGATGTTCAAGTGTATTCGCTGTTGCAGTCCTGGTTATCCTCTCTCTCCCTCTTCTTCTGGCTATACCTCTACTTTCCTTTACTATGCTTTAAAGCTTTTTTGGTGCATTTGCTTTTTGTTGGAGGTATACCTTTGTGTTTTTATGTTTATTTGCTCCCCATTAGGGGGACATCTGATATCTGGGGCAAGAAAAACTGATGTAATGGTGTCGGCTGCATGTTTTATACCCCTGACGACCTGACGTGATGGAAGAAGGGACGGCAACTGACACAGGACCCAAGACTTTGTTAATCAGGCCGACTGAGGGCAACCTGCAAGCAGATTACCCAAATGTAATGACTGCAACAGTAAATACACTTGAACATCTACATTTATGGTAAGTGTACTCAATTGTACTTTGTGATTACAGGGACTATGCATTCTTCCTGTATAGATAGGGGCCCTTTAGGGGGTGAGAGGGGGGTAAAGTTAGCACTGAACCTGTCTGCCAGGATGTTGGCAATATCAGTTGGTTCTGTAATTTTTGTGCCATTGTGCTGTAACACAGAGCAGATCTGGGTGTTGCCATTGAGATTCTTGACATAGCTATAGAGTGCTTTGTGGTTGTCCTTAGAATCAGTGGCAATCTTGTTTTCATAGCTAGCTTTGGAAGATCTTATAAGGGATCTCAGCTTCTTACTGAGGCTGTCCAGGGAGCTCCTCCTCTCATGGGATTGTACTCTCTATTGCAACAGTTGCTTCCTTCTGTTGTAGAGTTTGTTTATGGCAGGGGACCACCAGATTATTTTTCTTTTTTTGGAGGATAGTGTCTTGGTTCTGTTTGGGATAACACAATCCATGCACTTGTGTAAGTGCTTAGAGAGTGCATTTGTGTAGGATTCATCAGTCGTAACTGTATTGTCCATCTGTATGGGTGTCATGAAGTTCGACACTTCTGTATTAAGAAGCATGACGTTGGCTTTGGAGAAATATTTTACTGTGGTTTCCTTAATGGGGGCGGGATGTAGATATCTAGGGTGATTAGCTTATGGTCTGATCTGACCAACGAGGAGTTGACTTCAGGTGTGGAACACTGGTCACTCATGTTGGTAATGACTAGGTCTAGGATATTGTTGCCCCTGGTGGGGGTGTGGATAAATTGATCCAGGGCATTGGAATTTATGAATTCCAGAAAGCGCTGAGCAAAGGAGTTGGTACATGAGTAGTTTTCCCACTTAATGGTGGGGTAGTTGAAATTGCCTAATATTAGGGTGTTTGGTTGAAACCTAATAGTTTCCAGTATATCAAGAAGAGAGGAATGTGAATATTGGGGCATGGTGGGGGGATCTGTAGCAAGCTACAATTTGGATTGCAGTTTTGCCCAGAGTTAGTTGCACTTGGATAACCTCAGATGCACTGAGCAGCTAGCCTGGAGGTGTGGATATCCTTAATGAATATGGACACACCTCCGCCTTTGGTGTTCCGGTCCAGGTTAGATGACCGAAAAGTGTGATATGAGTTATAGCCTGGTAATGCAGGGGTGCTCTCTGGAGCCTTGAACCAGGTCTCTGTCACTGCACAGATATCAATGTTCTCCATTTTAAGGAGTACCTTGAGTGAGTGCATTTTGAGATTGACTTCTAGAATGGAGTAGCATTACCCTCAGTTTTTGCTTGCCTGTTCGTGTTACGGTGGTGAATTTGTCATTTGAACCTTGCCTAAAAAAGGCACTATATGTGCAGCAAGAGCCTTTGCCAGTATTCGGAATCCCAGGGGTGACAGGTGCAGGCCATCTCTGGCAAAACATCGTGGTCTGTCGACCATGTAGTCCCAGGCAGACAGATACTGGATCCCCTTAAAATGACACCAGAAGCTTAGCCAATTGTTGAAGTCAATCATTTTGTCCTTGTACTGCGGTATCATTCTGGGCGATGGCAAGATGCTACTCAGGGCTAGGGTCATACCTGCCTGGGCTACAAGATCGGAGAGCTCTTCCATGTCTCTTTTTATGTAGTCCAGGGAGGTACGTCTCAGGTTGTTCATATTTGGCAGGGTTGGTTTTATGTCCAGCTTTTGCTCAACAGAGCTATCCCAAATAACCCAGGCTGGGCAACTAGACACTGGCTGGCCAGTAGCTTATTGACCCAGGACTGCTGGGCTTTATGGCAGGCGCACAGTGGCCTATAGCGGCATATGTACCCCTCCCACCTTTAGCAAGGGTTCCTGGCGTAGGTCAGAGTATAGGCCAGGTCCTCAACCCACTTATCACCGGTAACTGCCCTTGCCCATACAGCCATATTTTACACTGTTGAATGGCTAGCCCTGCCATGGCGCACAGTCTGTGATCAGTGTTCCTCTATCTTGAGGATACTGTGCACCACACTAGATGCCCAAAGCAGTTAGTCTGTGCAACTCTTCCCACTGTAGGGCACCATATAGAGTCTGCGCTGCCGCCCACAGCTCCATTCATTGGTGAGTCTGAAATGGGAACACTCAGCATGTTTTTTGGACATGGGAGAATCCTCACGGAGACGCAGGGAGAATGTGCAAACTCCAAAAAGGCATTAGTTGGAGGTCAGAATCGAACCTTGTGCATGAGAGGCAAAGACTTTATTATTTCAACTGGTCTCCTTGATAGGATAAAAACCATGGCATGTAGTCAGTGGAGTTGGTTTTACTCATCTGAATGAGCTTCGGATAAATATGATAACCATGGCACAAACGCACTGAAAAGACCCCCAAAGAAATGGCTTTACAATCTAAAGAAAAATGAAAATGCAGGCCCCAAAAATGTTAATAATGACAGGCGGAATCTTAATTACTGATACAGACAGCTTAACAAAATCAAGTTCATGCTGGATAATCAACCGTTTTATGACAAAACTAATCTTACACTTGTGGAGGAGGCCTACAATATATTTCACCAACAGTTAAAAGAATTCCATGAAGAGAATCTTATAATTTCCAAACTGCTTGAGTTCTTTACTATACCTCACCCTAGAATACTAGAGTTTTTCATGATCCCAAAACCACCCAGAAATGTGCCTGATCCACCTTACAGAACAGTTACTGTGGATGGTGGCTCAGTTACTGAAACTATTTCCATCTGTCTCAAAGTTGAAATTAAACCCATGCCAGAAAGCAACAGATCTTTCATATTAGACACATTATACTTTCTTGGGGAAAGGATATGTAGGTCCTCCAGGGTACAGTACTTGCCACCATAGATATTGAGGCCATATATACTGTCTTCCTTTTTCAGTACTGCATCCAGGCAGTACTCAAAGTCTGTTTGAAAGACAGAGCTACACTTCTGGATAGCTGGAAGTTTTGTCAAAACTTTTGGACATTCTCAACAGTAATTATTTTTACTTCAATAGCAAGTACTACAGGCAATCTATCAGGATAGCAATGGGGGCAGCCATGGCCCCCAGCCTAGCTAATAATCCACTAAGAAGATTTTGTGTACAGTTATGGATGCTACCTGAGTTTGTTGATGATATTTTATCATGTGGGATGGAGAAGTAAAGGAGGTCTTGGAATTCTACAGTCATGTTAACAATTCCACTACCTTTCTAAGGTTTGCAACTAACACAGCCATGACTCTGTAAACTTCCTAGACCTGACTATTACCAAGGATTTCTCTTCCAAAACACGGTGCAGCAATCTGTGCAGGAAGCCCACTAGGATAAACAATTATTTCATTACAAGACCATGCACCTCAATCCACTTATATTTTAAATTTCATGTGCTGGAAATGATAGAACAACCCCTCCAAGGCAACATAAATGCTTTCTTAGAAAAGAGAGAACTTGCTTGGCAGCTTCAATTTAATGCTTTAGAAAAAGCCAGGATGAAACACCACATGTTCCATTAAAAGCATATTCAGTTTAAGGAAACTTAATCACAAAAACTACTATTAAATCTATTTTTTATGCTATAAGCTTTTGTCATGTTTGTTAGGCCATTTTCTGTCTGTTCTAGGTAATTGACCACTATCTGGAATGTGTTTAAAGCACATTTCATGTTCACTGATTTTCCTAACATACTAATATATTAACAATAAAGTCACCATACTAGAATTAGGACATGTGTAAGATCAGACCAACATACACCCCATGAAAGCAGGTATCTAGCATGGACGGTCATTAATAATGACAAATTAAAGACATGCAGGGAAGTAAATAGTGTGGGAAGAAATAGCCAGGGAATTGTTATGGCTAGGCTTGTATAGGCCCTAGGGCTGATAGCCTAGTACCAACCTATGAACTTATGAACCTATAAATTAAGAGCTAAAGCATTAATGCATTTTACTAAACTTTGCTTTTCTAAGTTATTATAAGTGTTAAAAAGTCAACATTTCAGTCATGAAACAACATTCTTTCTACCTAATAAGGTCGCCACAGCGGAACTCCCATCCGCTGATTGGCAGTGGATTTTTTACGGTGCCGAGTTGCCAGCCAGACGCCCAACCTTCAAAGAAGGCACACCCATTCACGCACGCACCTACCTGCATGTCTTTAACGTCACTCGACCACGGGGGCGACATGCAGACTCTACACAGAAGACGGTCCAGCCGAGACATTCTTTTTAAGTAATCTGATTTTACCATTGGATGTAATTTGTTAAAGATGGATCTGAGGAAGCACATCATGTGAAAACACTTTATTTTGCACACTGGTAGCACTTTGCTTAAGTATGTTGTTAAATACTTGGGTATATTTAAAAACGGTTCCCCCCACTAAGACATGGTCAGATTCCAGATGCCAGTACTTAGAACATAATTGGCCATCTGTAATATTCAAATGGAGTGAAACCAAATGGTTTTCATCTTATCAGATGCTCATTCAAATAGAGTATAACCAGCTCCACCAACTACATGCCATGGCTTTCATCTTATCAGAAGTTTATGCAATGTAAGCGGCTGTAAAAAAAAAAAAAAAAAAAAAAAAAAAAAAATTTTTATGCTGTTTGATTGCAGTACTCTTATTAGAAAGTGCCATTTCCATGGCTACTGTGCTTGTCCATCTTTGAATAAAGTGTTTTTTAAAAAAGAACAACTTGTGTCTTATTCTCCAGAAAGGAAGGGGTGATATAATCAAAGGTAAACTTGATAATTTAATTTGGAGTACTACAGACAAGAAACTTTTAGGAGTAAGAAGACAATTCAGGCCAGTCATATTTAAAGACTGTGTGTATGAGAAGGGTACGGTAATGCATGTTGGTCATCAGTGGGTACCCATATGCTGAAGATAACTATACATGGCTCTGGGGGTCATAGTGGATTTGGGTCTAATATTCAGACATAACTTAAAAGGGGATGATAAGATGGGTATGGTTTAATGAGGAACATTTTGCAGTGCCTTTCTAGTAGAGACAAGAAAGTTCTGATCCCCTTATTTATATCTGCTTTTTGGCTATAGAATACCGTGGGTGCTTCTGCTCATTTAATCTATCCCAGTTGAAGTTGAGCATATACAGAAAACATTTACAAGACAGTAACCTTACATACAGAGAAATGTTTGGAGCACATGTCAGTATTCTCTGTCAAGTACAGATTATCGAGAGGTTATTTAATCCCTCTAGTTAAATGCCTTAAGTATTAAATTCTAGCTGTAACATTTGGTATTGCCTTTTGCAAAGATAAAACCCTCAAAATGACAAATTGGTTCCAGAATTTTCATTTTGATGGTAGACTATGGAATAACTTACCAGTACAAGGTACATCAGGGCTCACAGCCACTTCATTTTTATAGGCAGACATTGCAGTTAAGAAAAACATACTTTTCCTCTTCAGACCTCATCTGCAGAAAGAATAGCAAGATTTTACTTTGGGGGGGGGCTTTTTAAAATGGTCATGTTCTTAGGGGGGGCTTTTTAAAATGGTTGTTCTTTGGGGCGGGCTTTTTAAAATGGTCGTGTTCTTAAAGCCTCCCTTATTCTTTTCTGCTGTAACTGCTACTGTACCTCCCTCCTTTTCTCCTCTCAAAAAGCAAAGAAAGAAATCTGAAGAAGGATAGGATTCTGAATATAATGAGGATAATTCCTTAGCCTAGTCTTCTCAGATTCATTCACTTGCTGCTTATGCCTCTGATGATGAGGACACTTTAAGTCCTGATTCCCCTTTGGAGGAACGATCTTTCAGAGACCCTGTTATTATTGCAATACAACATTTTTGGTGGGTGGGTCCTAAATTGTCTAACACCCAGAAAAGATACTACGTTCTTTGGAATAAAAGTGTTCTGACATCCTTCTTGGTTTCTTGGTTTGGAAGCTTTAATAGGCAAGTTTTCACTGCTTCTCTCAAGACAGATTCTCAGCCACCTACTCCTAAGAAAGCAGCTAGGTTTTGGAAGGTGCCAGACTCAGAAAAGTTCTCGACTTCCACTGAAAAGCCTACTAAAGTCCTTCTTTACCTTCTGTAATGTTCTCTTCACTGATGGACAGTTGGTAGATACACAAAACAGCTTATACTTTTGCAATCCTGGCTTTTAGGGCTATCCACTACCAAACCCGTATGATCTAATATCATCTCTCTCTCTCTCTCTTTTTTTTTCCAAGTCTTTTGGGCTTCTAATACTATGTCAGGAATGGACCCCCCCATTCCTAAGTCAAAGTAATGATTAAAGTTCATGAAATTAGTTTTGTTTCAATCTTTGATGTTGGCAAGAAGTGCTCTTTGCAGCACCCACAATTTGCCCAGTAATGACAACTCCTGCAATTCACACAGAGTTGCATTGTATCAGTAATGTCGCTCATCCTTCTACACTTAGAAGACAAGCAAAACGGAGTAGTTAGTTTAAGATGCTTTATTACATAAAAACATATCAAGATGGATAGCAGCGTCAATAAACAAACTAATTAACAGATAGAGCTTACACACATGCATGCTTACATCTCAACAGTTAACTACAAAATGGCACTCTGGCCATGCATGTCCTCAGTAATCAATACACTTAGTAAATGCCCAAGAAGGTTTCTTAAAGAGATAAGCACACTGATCTATATCCTCTCTCTTAAACAAAAAAATTCCCCTTTATCAAAATAACATTGCAGTTAAACATGCATCAATATAGACAGTAGAAACAAAACATAATGTTCCCGTTGTTCATATTGTTCATGTCCAAGTCGCTGTATATTTGGAACATGGTCTGGAGATTCGACTGGATCGTGTGACATAACCATCAGGACTGGACTTAGCAACAGGGACAGGCTTCACTGAACAGCTCATCTCGGGAACTTCAGGATTCATCACAGGAATGGAAATATTCTCTGGAACTTCGTCTGGAACTGGAACACCGGGCAACTCACTCTGAGATAGTCTTTCTCACAGGCTGTGTGCTGTAGTATAGGCTCGGACACCGGTAACAAATGCTTCCGATTCCACCTAATTGCTCCTTGTGATTCAATAATGTATGATCTCGGCTCTGGACAGATGTTCTTCATGACTCCAGTCTGATCATAACTTTCGGATGTTTCAATGTATGATCTCGGCTCTGGACAGATATTCTTCATGACTCCAGTCTGATCGTAACCATTGGATGTTTGCATCCTTACCACTTCTCCCTCTTGGAATGGATTGTTTGCATCCTTACCACTTCTCCCTCTTGGAATGGATTGTTTGCATCCTTACCACTTCTCCCTATTGGAATGGATTGTTTGCATCCGTACCACTTCTCCCTCTTGGAATGGATTGTTTGCATCCTTACCACTTCTCCCTCTTGGAATAGATTGTTTGCATCCTTACCACTTCTCCCTCTTGTAATGGATTGTTTGCATCCTTACCACTTCTCCCTCTTGTAATGGATGTTTGCATCCTTACCACTTCTCCCTCTTGTAATGGATGTTTGCATCCTTACCACTTATCCCTCTTGGAATGGATTGTTTGCATCCTTACCACTTCTCCCTCTTGGAATGGATTGTTTGCATCCTTACCACTTCTCCCTCTTGGAATGGATTGTTTGCATCCTTACCACTTCTCCCTCTTGGAATGGATGTTTGCATCCTTACCACTTCTCCCTCTTGGAATGGATTGTTTGCATCCTTACCACTTCTCCCTCTTGGAATGGATTGTTTGCATCCTTACCACTTCTCCCTCTTGGAATGGATTGTTTGCATCGGTACCACTTCTCCCTCTTGGAATGGATTGTTTGCATCCTTACCACTTCTCCCTCTTGTAATGGATGTTTGCATCCTTACCACTTCTCCCTCTTGTAATGGATGTTTGCATCTTTACCACTTCTCCCTCTTGGAATGGATGTTTGCATCCTTACCACTTCTCCCTCTTGGAATGGATTGTTTGCATCCTTACCACTTCTCCCTCTTGGAATGGATTGTTTGCATCCTTACCACTTCTCCCTCTTGGAATGGATTGTTTGCATCTTTACCACTTCTCCCTCTTGGAATGGATTGTTTGCATCCTTACCACTTCTCCCTCTTGGAATGGATTGTTTGCATCCTTACCACTTCTCCCTCTTGGAATGGATTGTTTGCATCCTTACCACTTCTCCCTCTTGGAATGAATTGTTTGCATCCTTACCACTTCTCCCTCTTGGAATGGATTTAGTAATTTGCTGGTCTTATTGTAGTAGGACTTCTGGGTTAAATGCTTCAACAGATTGGTTTTCACTGATCTGTTATTCTTTGACTGATTGGCAATGTGGTTGTGGTTTGTCTCAACAGAAGTACTGAGCAGGTGAACCAAGATGTTTATCATGAGGAATGTTTCTGAGATTCAAGAGAATTCAGGAAAATATCACTATTGTCTCGTTTCAGCTTCTCTAGTTACTGCTTTACTCTTTGAAGTAGGACTTGCAGGTCTGCAAAACCATTTGACTGAGGATACTTTGGGCTACTTTTGACGTGAGTAAAGTGTCACTCTTTGGGAAATCTTTTAAACTGTTGGCTTGTAAACTGCGTGCCATTGTCAGAAATAACTTTGTGTGGGGTCATACATGGAAATCCGCACATCTGGTTCAGCTGAAGTGGTTCATTCTGTTGATGTGGCTTTGTACTATTGCATACTGAATAAGATGAAAGTGCTCTCTCAATACCTTGTGACATCGCCCTTCTTTTGCTAGAGTCTGTTCCCGGGTTACCATGATGCAAGATAGTAATGTACTCTATTGCAAGGACTTTGGAACAATTACTTTTGGACCTTTCATGATAATACCATTGTCTGACAAAATCTCATCTCTGCATGGAAAATAAGGTTGCACTTCTTGAGGTAAACTAGATTGCTATGAGAAGGTAGCTGAGCTTCTGTAATACTGGATCTGCAGCTGTGTGATCTCTCAGCTCATCAAGACGTGTGGAAGAAAAAGTTCTCACTTCCATGACTTCAAAATCAAATTGCTCATTCTCATGCTGTTCTGTAGTGTTTCTGGATGATCTAGATAAAGTATCAGCAGGATAAAGAAGTTTGCCTTTCTTGTAGACAAGATTGAAATTGTACTTTTGCAGTCTCAGCATCATACATTGCAGTCTGGCTGGAGCTGAATGCATAGGCTTTCCCAAGATAGTGACTAGAGGTTGATCTGTTTCGATCTGATTAGTATACCATACACATAATCATGGAACTTGGAACAAGCAAACAGAATTGCCAAAAGCTCTTGTGTGCGAGATGTTCTTCATGTTTCACTGTTGCGGTCATTACATTTGGGTAATCTGCTGGCAGGTTGCCCTCAGTCGGCCTGAATTCCAAAGTCTTGGGTCCTGCGTCAGTTGCTGTCTCCTCTTCCATGACATCAGGTCATCAGGGGTATAAAACATGCAGCCGACACCATTTTCTTTAGTCTTTCTTGCCGCACGAAGCAGAAGTTCGTAAGTGCCGGTCGGCCGACTCCTGAAATTTTCGAGTTCGAGTTTCAGAACCGAAGTCTTCACTAAAGCTAAGTACCCCGTTGGGGAAACTTTTTTTCTTGCTCCATACTGATGTCAGAAAAAGTTAATAATTGTATTACTTGTGGGAAGCAAATACCTCATAAGGATTTCCATTTATACTGTACTCCTTGTGTAGGCCCTGATCAAAACGTGCCTGGTTGTCGGTTTTGTGCTAGATTTAACCAACGCACTATTAAGCGTCGGTATATTTTTGCCTCAAAATATTTTGGAAACAGATTTAACTACCGTGAAATGTCATCGGATAGCAATCCGACTACCGGAGTACACAAAAAATGCAAAGAAAAGGACAGAGACAGACCATCGAGGTCCAAAACCAACGACGAAGCTTCAAGTTCAGAGTAATAGACCAATTTGTTTCTGATGGGAGAGGGGGAAATGAGAGCCTAGAATTGGAAAGAAAAGAATTGCTTTGGCAACTGAGGACTAACGCTTGTAGGTTCCCAGGTATAAATGAAATGTGCTCCCTTAAATGCATCTTGAGACTTAAAAATTTAGAGAGATAACATGGCATTAATGACAACATTATAGATTCAATGTTAATATTGGACAAAATTCCAAAATTTATGTAGAATCAAAAGTTTTGAAAGGTTAGTACCTGATTTTGATTTTAATTTTAATTTTAGACATTTCATGTTTATAGATTTATTAAATGATTGAATGATTGGAATAAAATAATTATTGATGTTTAATAATGTTTTAATAATGTCTTAATAAATTAAAATATATTTGATTTATAGTTTGAGGTTTAGAACCTCATATTAGCTAAGTCCCATAGCTATTTTCTTTGTGATATAACATTAATATTAACACACATTGAAACATTAAGCATCTTATGTATACATAAATTCTTAAAACTCTTCTTTTTCAAAGTGTATTTTTCAGAAAACATATTTTTATAGCGTATGTATATATTTCGTTAGGGCAGACAGGACTACACTTACATAAGTGCTCTGTGTTGTCTAAATTTGATTGATTTTTTAAACATAAAAGTTTTTTAAGGTTTTATATGGTTTCATAAATTTAGTATAATATAAATGTTAGTTATATATTTATAATAATGATTGTAGTACTAAGTTATGAAAGCATTTATTAGGTTTAGTTTAGGATGCATCATTACTTCACGACGTATCATTTCACGATGTATCATTACCACTTACGATGTCAGTTACGATGTAGTTACTGAAGCGTTTGACATCATATTTATCAGCCTAAGGTTTAACACAATATAATATAATATTATATGAATGTAGAATGTCGGAGTAGGGGTTTAAGGTACATGTTGGGTACATAACCGTACCTGAAGCCCTTCGGCAACAGTAGCACAACATTTCTAACATTATAAGGAAGTAATGAATGAGCAGGTAATATATTTAACAAGTTTTATTGGTGAAACATAAATACATATACATTTACTTTTGTTCACAACAAAATATTTCAGTAAATGGTCTGTAAGAGCGTATGTGTTCACCTGTATACAACCTGTGATGTTTTAATTATTGTTTACTATTTTTGGTGTTACTTTAAAAGTTTAAACAGACTTTATGGTTGGCTTAACTTATTAATTTACTAATTTACCAATTAACAAAGGTTTAATTGCTTATATAATAGAGTGTTAGTTAGTGACGTGTTTGTCTTTTCTGATGAAGTTGGGGCAGGAGCCCTGACGAAAAGTGCCTGTAAAGTTTCGCACTTAAAGTTTTGGAATTTATTAAACTGTTTTTTTGAACGAAGGCTTTGGCATTATTCAAGCGGATATATTATTCAAGCGGATATCATTGCTTTCAGGTTCGCGTGTTGGAGTTTTTTTCTGTGTCCGAACCAATTCTATGCACTGCCCTTTGGCTTATCTACTGTGCCCAGGGTCTTTACAAAGTGCCTGGCACCAGTAATTGCTTTTTGCAGACAAAGAAGTATACAAATATATCTTTACTTGGACAACTGTCTCATTCAAGCAGAGAGCAAGGACATTCTTCTTCAGCACCTGGCATTTGTGAAAAGGCTTCTAACATGCCAAGGGTACACAATAAAGGAAAAGAAATCACAACTGGTACCCTCTCAAAAGTTAACATTCCTGGGTGCAAGCTTGAATACAACTGCCCAGATGGCTTTCCTCACGCTAGACAAAGGCAACTGACTACTTACTTCAAACTGATGGCAAAAAAACCCAGTTATCTGCAAGACAAACTCTGCAGGCTTTTGGGGTTCATGGCATCCTGCATCCTACTGATTCCATATGCAAGACTGCATATGAGGAAACTTCATTGGTACCTAAAAAGTTTATGGAGTCAACATTGTCACAGTCTGGAAACAATGATTCCTCTCATTCCCTGCCTACAACAGGAGTTTCTATGGTGGGCAAAGGCATGTCACCAAAACATGGGACGGGCCTTCACTCTACCCCCTGCCAGCCAAACCTTAATAATAGACTCATCAGATTATGCATGGGGGGCCCACCTGGCAGGAAAATGCATCCAGGGCATATGGACCCCAAAACAAATGCATCTGCATATCAACCAAAAAGAGATGTTAGCTGTTTAAAATGCCCTGACAGCCTTCAAGGACTTACTTCATCCAGGACAACTACTGATAAAGACGGACAACACCACGGTTATGTGGTATATAAACAAGTAGGGGCACACGCACTCATACCCACTTTGCAGACTAGCCGTGGCACTGTGGGACACAGCTTTGACTTACCAGGTATGTCTTCAAGCTCCATTCCTGCCAGGAAAACAAAATACTCTGGCAAACGATTTAGACAGAAACCTTATGGACCCTCACGAGTGGAAACTAGATCCACAAGTCTTCAGCATGATAAAGAAATGGGGGAGTCCGGACATAGATCTATTTGCCTCTCCTCAACATTATCAATTGAAAACATTCTGCACAAGGACTTATCACTGACAAGCATGGAAAGTGGATGCCCTATCCTTCAGTTGGAAAAACCTATCAGTTTACGCCTTTCCTCCTCTGTCTCTTCTTCCCAAGGTCCTTCTAAAAGTCAGACAAGAGAAACCAAAGATGATACTAATTGCCCCGGACTGGCCCTGCCAGTACTGGTACCCAATCCTAAGGAACTTGTCTCACTACCCAGCTTGGACCTTACCTCAAAGACCTCCATTACTGTCCCAGCAAAACAATCAGATCCTGCACAATCAGCTCCAAACACTGAACCTGGCAGCATGGCTGATCACGTAATTATGCAAACAACACCTCTCAGTAAAGCTGTGATGGATGTCATTTTGGAAGCCAGAAAATCCTATGCTGATAAATGGAAGAGATTCTGTGCTTGGAATCAAGCACAAGGAACTGATACAACAGAACCAAATATTCCTCAGATATTACAATACTTAACTGAGATGCTTGACAAAGGCCTATCTTTCTCATCAATAAAAATCCATGCCTCTGCCATTTCGGCTCATTACAGTACAGAGCCACCAATCTTTTCTCACCCTTTACTAAAGCAGTATCTTAGAGGAGCCAAAATTTAAGGCCTCCTAGAAGATCACCATTACCTGTGTGGGACCTCAATTATGTGTTGGAAAAGCTCACCCTGCCTCCATTTGAACCAGCTGCTACTGCAGATGTACAATTCTTATCTTGGAAAAAAGCTCTGCTCCTAGCAATTACTTCAGCAAGAAGAGTCTCAGAACTACAGGCCCTCATGGCTGTGGAGCCTTTTATCATATTTTACCCAGACAGGGTGTCTCTGAGGACTAATCCTTCATTTATGCCTAAGGTGGTTTCCAGTGTGGCTCTTAACCAAACTATTCATCTGCCAACCTTTTATCCAAATCCACAGAACAAGGGGGAGAGAATTCTGCATTCCTTGGATGTACACAGACAGCTAAGGTTCTACTTGAGCAGGACTAAAGCTCTAAGAAAAATTGAGCAGTTACTAGGACATATGCTGCAGGATCAGAAAGAAATGCTATTGTTGTGATGACAAGGTTTAGATCCCTGGAGCATGTGGCTCTGAGGGATTGGGATTTCTTTAAGTGTAGTATGTCCAACAGCTCTGGGTTTGACATGGCCTTGTATGTTAAGCAGAGATCGCCTCTGAGTAGACGATATGCGACAGAGTATAGCTGGAGTAGTTAACTATGCTAAGAAAACATTGCAGGGCTTGAACATTGTCTGGATAAGCCACTGCATTCGTTTCTGCTACTTACACCATGGCAAACCTGTGCCCAAGGGCATTAGGTCTCATTCCACCAGAGCTGTAGCTACTTCAGCAGCCTTTCTCAGAGGAGTACCAACCAAAGACATTCTAGAGGCTGCTACTTTGAGTTCTGTTCACACCTTTACAAAGCATTATCATTTGCCTCTCTACTCTAAGTCCAGGGCAGGCTTTGCCACTTCAGTGCTGCAGGGCCTTATAGCTGCACCTAATGCTGTTTAGCTCCAGCCTCCCATCCATAGCTTTGAGATTCTACCCAAATGTAATGACTGCAACAGTGAAACATAGTACAGTTGTGTACACTTACCATAAATGTAGTTGTTCGAGTGTATTCACTGTTGCAGTCCAGGTTACCCACCCGCCATCCCCCTTTCATTCTGGAGTTTATCTTTCCTTCACTATCTTCTGCAACCTATGTGGTGTATTTGCTTGTAGATGAAGGTAAAGTTTGTATTGCTGCATGTATATATAGTGTATATATAGTGTATATATATATATATATATATATATATATATATATATATATATATATATATAAAATTTGCTACCTTTTTGGGGGCACCTGATCTGGGGCAAGAAAAACTAAAGAAAATGACGTTAGCTGCTTGTTTTATACCCCTGGCGACCTGACGTCATGGAAGAGGAAACAGCAACTGACGCAGGACCCAAGACTTTGGAATTCAGGCCGACTGAAGGCAACCTGCCAACAGATTACCCAAATGTAATGACTGCAACAGTGGATACACTCAAACATCTACATTTATGGTAAGTGTACACAACTGTACTTTTTTGATGCAAAAGCAACAGGCTGACCCTCTTGTAGAATGACTGCACCAAGACCAAATGTCATAGCATCACATGAAAGAGTAACTGGCTTGTGTATATCATAGTATCTGAGAGTAGGTAGACTGGCAGTTCTCTGTTTCAGGATATCAAATGCTCTCTGGTGGTGTTCTAACCAAGACCAAGGTACATCTTTGTGTTAGCTGTCTGAGTGGTGCTGATATTTGACTCAAGTCTGAAATGAACTTTCCTAGGTTCATAGGTTGGTACTAGGCTATCAGCCCTAGGACCTATACAAGCCTAACCATAAGAATTCCCTGGCTATTTCTTCCCACAATATTTACTTCCCTGGACCCCTGTCTAGCAGGGTGACTGACGTGATCCCCGGGGTGAATTTCCTTTCTCCCATCCAATCTTTAAGGTTCCTTTTGAAGAGGGCCAAAAAGGCGCTCTGCTTGACATGTATGGGCAATCTATTCCAGAGTTTGGGGAGTCTCTGGGTCAGGAACCTATCCCTCCAGCATGTTTTGTCTATTGTGATGACAAGGTTTAGATCCCTGGAGCATGTGGCTCTGAGGGATTGGGATTTCTTTAAGTGTAGTATGTCCAACAGCTCTGGGTTTGACATGGCCTTGTATGTTAAGCAGAGATCGCCTCTGAGTAGACGATATGCGACAGAGTATAGCTGGAGTAGTTAACTATGCTAAGAAAACATTGCAGGGCTTGAACATTGTCTGGAGTTGCCATCTTGAGAATGGCTATTTGCTTAGAAGGGTCTGATCGTAAGCCTGAACTGGTGAATAAATGACCAACATATGTGACTTCTTATAGCCTGAATTTGCATTTCTGAGGATTGAGCTTAAGATTCACTTGATGTGCCCTTTCCAGAACTTTTCTGAGGTTTCTGTTATGCTCAGCTTCACCATTACTTCCTACCAGTATATCATCTACTATAATGGCACAAGGATACCCAGAAAAAATTTGCTCCATTGTACACTGAAAGACTTCACTTGCAGAATTTATCCCAAATGGCATTCTCAGAAATCTGTACCTTCCAAACGGAGTACTGAATGAAGTGAACAATGAGGATTTCTTGTCACACTGAATTTGCCAAAATGAACTCTTTGCATGTAAGACCGAAAGAACAGTGGCATTTGGAATGAAGGCTGTGACTTCTTTGACTGTGCGCATTGGATGATGAGGTCTTTTCAGTGACTTGTTCAAATCTCATGGGCAATAAATATTCTGGTGTCATCTGAGCTTTTCTTATGAGCTACCACCATGGAAGATACCCACTCAGTTGGAATTTCAACTGGCAAATCACACCTTGTCGCACCATTTTATCTAGTTCAGCTTTGACTCTAGTCTGCATAGCTATTGGAACTTTTCTGGCTGGTCTGATAACTGGACTGAAATCTGTGTCTAACTTCATGGACTACACAACTGCAAGCTTGCCTAGTTTGTCTTTAAAAAGATCAGGATAGGTAGGAAAAAAATAGACATAGACTGGGCAAAATTATAGTGGTGGTCTTTTAAGCTAACATGGTGCTCTTCCTTATTAAATGAATGCAGTCCCATTTTCAAACAGTCTCTGTGCCCCAATAATGACTGGACATGCCCCTTGACCACATAAGTTCTAACTTCTACCTGCAGAGTAACATGAAAGCACTACTGAGCCTTCGATTTGAATCTCTTCACCACCTTAAGCAGCAGGATTTGCACACTTTGCCATGAATCTTGATTAGGCTTTCTCACCAGCATGCACTTTGTTTCAGCAGACATAACATTGCACTTTGAGCTCTATGGTTTGCCATTTATCAGAACAGTACAAAATACTTCATTCTTGGCCCATAAATCAACTGCATTGACCATCTCACTAAGCACTGACACACCAGCAACATAAAAAGAATGAGACTCTGGGTTGTGGCTTTCTAATTGATCAACTCTTCTCTTAAAATGATCCCTTTTAGTAAGAGAGCACACATTCGTTTGATTTACAAAACCTTTTGAAATTATTCCATTTATTACATTTGTGGCATTGTTGACCAAAAGCTAAGCACTTTTCACTTTTAGATTCATGATTGTTACCACAGTTGGCAGTAAAAGTAGGTTGGGGCCCATGCTTTGAGTTTGTTCAAACTTGTGCTTCACTGAGGCCGTGTGAGCTCTGGAACTTGTTAGAAAGCACTGAGGTTTACCAGTGGGTGTGGCTGGGACTACAGTTGCTGCCATGTGCTTGAGCCTGTTTCTTTTAATAACATGCTGCACACTATCAACATGTGGCTTAGAGGTTACTGGAAACATGCCTTTCTCATTTGTAAGCACATTAGTGTGCGTTGGGCTCATATACTTGACAGATCTCCGTGGCCTTATTCTAAGTTAAATCACTCTCACAATGCAAAATCTTTCTCACAGCATCATCTTAAATACCACACACAAGTCTGTCCTGTATTAACTCATCTCTTAAATCACCAAATCTGCACATTTTAGCTTTATTTCTCGGGTCAGTCATATATGCTGCAAAAGTTTCACCAAGATTTTGATCCCTTGTGTAAAATAAGTGCCTGTCCACTGTAACATTTGTCTGGGTGGGGGGTTACACATTTCTCTAAATTTACATTTTAAGCACTCAGGGTCTGCCCTTGACTCAGCATGTACAACAATATGACAGTTTTCCCCCATCTCCAGCATAAACAGCAGGTGCATGCACAAATGAACATTCCCTTTCAGTGGCTTCTGACCCAGGTAAATTAAGTAGAATAATTGCCTTTGTACGGTCATCTTTATCAGAAAGTGCAGCCTGTATGAAAATGTCATACTCTTGCTCAAACACTCTCCCGTTCTCACCAAACAGTAGTGGACCTAGTTTTCGAGATCCTTCAGCCATCCCAACAAAGTATGCACAAACCACACTGAAAATATGGCCGTTGTAATTATGTATGAACAAGTTGCACCTCTGCAGCTTGCAGTAACACACAAATGCACAACAAACTCTTCGAAATACTGTACTTTGCGAAATATGCTCTGAATTGGCTGTATTTTACTAAATAACTTTACTGTAACACTGCACAAACATGCAAACACTCCGCACACATCTTATAACTCTGATAGCCTCAGTTAATGCGAAAAAGTACATGCTTAGCAAAAAAATGTGGTTTCTCTTATTTTAATCATTTTATGCAATTCGGACTTTATTTCAAATGTTCTCCTTAATAATTTGAATAATTCTAGCAATATTCAGATATTTTGACATATTTTAATATCATTTAGAGCAATCTGTATGCTTCATTTCATATTTAGCAAATAAGAAATAGTTTGAGCAAGTTTTAACATTAGAAATTTGTTTCTGACCTGTTTTGCGAATTAAGCATGGTTAAAGTAAGCGCTTTCGTTTACTGAATTAAGCAAACTTCTTCAGACCTGAAGAAGTTTGCTTAATTAAACAAAAGCGCTTACTTTATTTTTGTGGCCTGGAGTGTTCCTTTCTTCACTTTGGTCTTTTTGGAGTTTATTCGTTTGGATGTTTTTAGTGTTTTTGAATTAAACATGGTTTCCAACAGTAGCTAGATGCCTCTCAAAGTCAAAGTAGAGAAACTGGAGTTCTTTCTGGCCATTAGATATGCCACTTTTGACACCATGTAGCTCATTCCTCTACACTTAGAAGACAAGTGAGAAAGGGTAGTTAGTTTAAGATGCTTTATTACATAAAAATATATCAGAATGGATAGCAGCATCAATAAACAAACTAATTAACAGATAGAGCTTACACACATACATATCAACAGTTAACTACAAAATGGCACTCTGTCCCTGCACGTGCTCAGTAATCAATACACTTAGTATATGCCCACAGAAGGTTTCTTAGAGATGTGTACACTGATCTACGGGTAACATATCCAAGTTGTTGTTGTATCTTTCGGCTTTTCCCGGTTAGGGGTCGCCACAACGGAACTCCGGTCTGCTAATGATTGGCAGTAGACTTTTATGTACTGAGTTGCCAGCCCTGACGCACAACCTTCAATGAAGGTACGCCCATTCACGCAGGTCTCCACACTGAAGACGCTTTAGCTGAGAATCGAACAGGACAACGTCTTACTGTGAGGCGACAACGCTACCACAGCACCACCACCACAGTGGGTAACATATCCAAGTACGATTGTAAATTCTTTTTTTTTATAAGACCCATTGCTCCTACTATGTTTGGAACTGTCTGGGTACCTTCTTCCACATTACCCTTGTTTCTGCTGGCGAATCCTGGTATTTTTTGACTTTCTGTCCCTTGTTTCTGCTGGCGAATCCTGGTATTTTATGACTTTCTGTCCCTCCATACATAGAACACTGTAGTCACTGGGTGTAGCAATTGCAATGATCAATGTTACTTTTGTCTTCTTTTCATGGGCTACTATGTCTGGTTTTCTTGCATCTATTTTTTTGAACTGCTGGTAATGGGTGATCTTATGTGATATAAACGTTATCATTTTCTATGACGCTTTGTGATCATGTTTCCAGTATTTTTCAGCCACTTCAGTGCCATAATGTTTGCACAATCCCCAATGCAGCAATCTTGCCACATTGTTATGCCTTTCAGTATACAGTCCTTCTCCCATTAGTATATCACAACCAGCAACAAGATGTGCAACTGTTTCTAATTCTGTTTTACAAAACCTACATTTATCTGTTTCTCCCACACATTCAATGGACTTTGTAAACCAGCATGTACATAATCTACTATATTGGGCCGCTGATATTAACCTTTCATATTTTGGTTTAAATTCATCTCTTCTTAACTATTCCTGTGTTCATTCCTGATCAACATGAAGTTGTTCCATGAGTTTTCTGCACTTGCAACTATATTTATACATTTTCCACATTTATTGCCTTCTCGTCTGATCCTTCACCTTATATTTTTTCTTCTGTTTTTTGGCACACTCGGTTGCTGCCCGATTTTTTGCTACTTCTGGTTAGATTTCCATTCCCGCTTGACACCAATATGCTTTTGCTAAATTAAGCAGGAAAGTCATTTAGACTTATTCTCCTCATGTGTTAAGAATATCACTACATTTGGGTCTTGTGAGGTCAGCAGATGACATATGCAGTCCTACAATTGCAGATCTGTACATGTAGTCAGTTTCAAGAAGGCCCATACCTACTTAATAATGGGGAATATATAGTCTTGGTATACATTGATTTTTATAAATCATTTAATGAGCATGTAGCATCTTTCTTGTTTTCCTGTCTGACCGATCCAGAACCTTTTGGGGCCAGTCAGTCATTCCAAAACCGTAAGGTAGGACAGGAAGAGCAAACTGGTTTATAGCTTAGACTTTGTTCCTAGATGTCAGTGCTGTTTTCAGTATTAATTTTAGTCTTCTAAAATATTCCTTACCAAGTTTTATTTGCATTTGTTCATGTTTTATTGTTGATCCTTCTGAAAAATGTATTCACTCCTACTTGCTCAAATTCTTTTCTATCATATTTTTGTCCCAGGCTAATGTTTTCTAAGTGCTGCAGCTTTCCTGCTTTAAAGGTTGTTTTTGCACATTTATCAAGACAAATGACATTATTATATCCTCTGAAAAAGTTTTAATCACTTGCAGTTGTGCTTTCAGTTCCTCCTGTCATGAACTGTACAGTTTTAAATCATCCACAAAAAGAAAATGAGAAGTCTTTAAATGTTGTTGCTTTCTGGGAGGTAAATTGTAGCCATGACCTAATCTGTTAAGTAGGCAGCTTAATGGGTTAGGGGCAAGACAAAAGAGCAGTGGTGACCGTCACCAAATATCCCCCTTTGAATGTTTATCCGTGGAATAATAACTTGTCTTTTATCATGGCCTAACTGCAGAGTGGTTTGCCATTGTGTCATGATCACTGTAATGTAATTGATCAGTGTAGGGTGTATCTTGTACTTTTTAAGCACTCTTTTATCCATGAATGTGGGATACTGTCAAATGTTTTTTTTTGTAGTCAGTCCATGCCATACTTAGATTCTTCCCCTTTTTACAGTTCTCCATTATGACTTTATTTAACAACAAATGATCCTTGTTCCATATTTTATTGCCCTTTTGTTCTACTGCCATGATTGAGTTTTCTTCTAGATGACTGTAAACTCTGTTGGCATTAGTTCCAGTGTATAGTTTATACGTCGTCGGAAGGCAAGTTATTGGTCTGTAATTTTTAGGATAGCTTGCAGGTTCACTGTTAAGTAGGAGTGTTATTTTCCTGTTGTTAACCAAGTTGGTGTCTGTTCATGGTGCACATAGAAATATTTCTTACTCATGTCTAAATCTTATATAAAGATGTTAATGGTTTTAGCCAGAAGTTAGGTACTGCATTTGGACATGGAGTTTTCCATTTAGGAGCTTTTCTGAACTTTGTTTCAATCTCTCTGACCATTGCTTCATCCCATTTCATATCCTGTACATTTGATTTCTTATTCTTTCTTTACTTCTATCCGTTCAGCATCTTTCTTATGTTCCACAGGATCTTCATAGATATTTTGTATCAGTTTCCTTTTTTGCTGTGTTTCCAAATTCTCTATAAAACTTTCCCCGGGATTCATGAAGCTCAGCGCAAGGCCGGTGTAAGGCTTGCGCCGGCAGTGCAGTGAATAATCGGCGTAGCAGCGCCATATGCATAGTAATGAGTGCGCACCGCAACCACAGACACGTGCGGAGGGCACGTGAGCGAGCCCAAGTAGGATGCGGCCGTAGGCGTGGCCAAGCCGGCAGGCGAAGAGCAACCTAAAGTGCTGACTTCCACAGGCCGCCTGCAATAGTAACCGCACCAGCAAGGGTCCGTGGATAATGAAACATACGCAGACTATGCAACATAGTACCCGTTCACACAAAACTGAGAGCCAAACATTAACCCACGAAGTCCAAAGTGTACCCGTCCAAGGAACAAAGGATACGCGTAATACTGTGTCTGTCACGCAATGCACTGTCAGTGGGCATACCCAGTGAAGGTGTACCGCAGCATGTCAGCGCACCGCACCTACATAAAAGTAGCCACATGGGCATGGTCACCAGCAGTAGTGAGAGTACACAGCTGGGTAGCCGAGTCGATATAACAACAAGAAGGAAACTAGATACCCTAAACACAGACAAACATGTGCATAGCAACATGTACTACACCCAGCAACGTGCCCGTCGCATACACATTGGACGGCGTATGCCTAAGCGTAATATCCAGAAGCAGAACCCATGCATGCAAATGTAATATACAACAGCCCCGTCATAGCATGGAACCCGCACCCATGTACGACCGTGCACCCAACCCAGCTAACAGCCTTGCGCAGCTACACACCTACACACAATGGGTATACCTGAAATGTAGTAAGAGGTATTGTCCTAGGCAGTGCCACGCGGGCAAATATGTACCCCACATGTTAACAACCCACCTCAGGTACAGATATCCAAATGGCCGCATGTGAATGTGTCAGCAGAATGTGTACATCCCGCATGTGGTATGGACCTGTCGAAACCCCATAGGTGTGCACACGCCACGGTGCCCATAACTGTGCACAGCTGGACAAGGCAGTATGTTCAGCCACCATACTGATGATTAGCTATGCAGACATGTCAAACACAACACATATGGCGGAACATCTGCCCACCAAGCAGGACGCCCCAACAGGGTGCTACAGGCACAGAAGGTGAAGGTGGGACATCACACGTTGAGAATAGCGTTGCCGGACGGCCAAACACCCACGGCTAACGCAAAGGATGGAATAACGTGTATATGCCTGGATGAATGGGTATGTCATAGCATGGGAATAGGCCAAGCTATCCACCATAATAGCCATGTGTACCAGATACAAACAGCCAGTAACACGCAGTAGTAATGCAGGAAGGCATACACGACTGTGGGAATAGCACAGGACATATGGCACGTGCCAAGTGTCGATGCATGACACAAATGTCCAGGATGGGGCTCCCTGCAAAGAGGAACATGTGTCAACCCCACCCCCCACAGATGTACAGGCAGTGAAAACACATCCCAAACACACACCAACACTACCGACTATCCCACGATAGCAACGGAGGCTGGTCAAAGACCACCATGACGCGTGCACAAACAGGGACACGTGTAACCGTTGCCCTAACAACCCCCCCAGGCCAAAGAATAATAGTATGGACATATGCATGTAACGCCGTGAAGGATGTGTGGTAGTCCTCAGTATCACAGAGGTAGGTACACAGATACACTGTAATCAACCGTGACGTATGTGCACTGTAGACAGCATACCTGCAGGTAATACATAGTTCCATCATGTGCCACAGAAATATACACATATGAATGAGGATAGGGGATAGACAAGTGTGAATGGGACAAACTATGAACATAGGTTCATAGGTCCATAGGTACATAGTAGGCTATCTACCCAAGGGCAGCCATAACCCTAGGCCATAGTTATGTTCCCTTTGCCAACCCTCCAGTCTGGAGATAAAATGCCTATTATATTGCTGCACCTCTGTCAAGCAGTGACAATGATGTAATCCCTGGGGTATATCCGCAATCCCCCATCCATTGGACAAGATCCCCCTCGAACAAGGCCAGCAAGGTTCTCTGCCTCACATGTACTGGGATGTTGTTCCACAGCATAGTGAGTGTCTGGGTGATGTATCTGTCCCTCCAACACATTCTATTAATGACCGTGTCAAGGTTCACGTCACCTGCCCCTGTGGTTCTGAGAGATGTAGATCCATTAGGTGAAGCATAGTCATCAAATGTGGGTCGCCATGGCCTCGTATGTCAGGCACAGGTCACCACTGAACAAGTGGTATGTGACTGAATGGAGCAGGAGACCGTACAGTCGGGCAGCATAACACAAATACCTGACACCCTGCATCCGTCTGACGATGAACCTATGGGGCCTTCCCAGCTGCTGCAGGTGTCGGGTCAGATACCTTCGAGCGGGCAATGTACTCAATCATAGGTCTAATGAGTAATGAGTACAAGGAGACGATGACCTACCCTGATCTAGATGTGAATCCCTGCACGATCAGGTGGGCAATGTAGAAGTTCTACCGAATCACGTTAGCAACGTGTGTGTCGAACGAATGGTGACTGGCAACCTGGGTCCCCAGATCCCTGGTAATTCCCTCTGTGCTCAGTGGACTGCCACCCATATGGCAGCTAGGGGTGACCTTGTTCTTCCCGATGGGTATGACTATGCATTACCCGGCATTCAGCTGTAGGCCATGTCCCTGGCAGCAGATATCCATATCTGCGAGGCCCCTTTGAAGGATATCTGTGTCAGATGTCCGTCCCACTATGGCACCCAGTTCGCAGTCATCTGCAAACAATGTCAGCCATAACCCCCCTGTGTTTGCTTGTACTTTGGAAATGTAGATGCAGAAAAAGAGTGGACCCAGGACAGAGCCCCGAGGGACACCGCCTGTGACTGGCAGTGAGTCTGACATGGTGCCAGCAACTATGACCGTGTGGGTTGTGTCACCTAGCCAGTTTGCAACCCATCCTGCGATGTACGGGTCCACATCCAAGCCGATGGGTTTATCAATGATACCCGAGGGGGGTATTGTGTTGAAGGCCTTTGCCAGGTCGAGGTAGGCTGTATGGACTGCCTGACCCTCATCAATGGCCTCGGTGACTGTTCCTAAAACGTCAACCAAGTTTTAAACGCACGATCTGCCCTTGACCAAGGCAAACTGGGTTGGATGCAAAGTATGCAGGTCCCCTATGTCGTCATCTATGAGCTCCAGTATGATCCTTCCCCATGTCTTTGCAGATAAGGCTTCTCAAGCTAATGGGACGGTAATAACCAGGGTCAGTGGAGGCACTGCCCCTGTGAAGTGGGACTACAGTCGCCGTGCGCCACAACTTGGGTACGTTACCCGAGGTGAGGCTAAGATTACACAGCTGTCCTAACTGTGGGTCTAATTCCTCAATGAGATCGCGGAGTACACAGCCGGGACACCATCCGGTCCCATGGATGCTGAGTTCACTACCTTAGAGAGAGCATGTCCCACCTGTGCGTTACAGAACATTTGGGGGCCACAATCTTATGGTACAGACATCTCTCCATGTGGGGGGGGTGGAGATGTCTTCACCGAACCTGTCAACCAGTATGTTGGCAATGTGTGTATGTTCAGTAAACCTCACATCATTGTGAACCCAGTCAGAGCATATCTGGGAGTGTCCTCCCAGGTGTCCAACATAGCTAAAGAAGGCCGTATGATTGTCTGTCGAGTCCTTGGTGATATATCTGTGGGACCTGCCCCGGATGATGTCATGAGAGCTTGTAGTCCTTCACATATAATGAGCAAGGGTGTCATACCTCACAAGGAGTCTGCACTGTGTTGTAGTAGCTACCTCCTCTCGTTGTAGAGCTTGTGTATGGCTGGGGTACACCACACTGGATGCTTGGCATTGGTACAAAGACCCACAGTTGGGTAAGGGATTGCCTGATCCATGCAGTCCTGTAGGTGCTGGTAGAAGGCATATGTAAGTGATGCAGTGGCTTGAGTAATGTTCACCACTGGCTCAGGGGCCTTAAAGGAGGCCACACTAGTGTTTAGAAATGTGAAGTCGGCTTATGAGAAAGCCATATGTATGGTAACCGGCACCACCCACAGCATTGTATGACAATAGCAGAAGCTATTGGCCAAATAACATAGTATTAACCTCATTATTAAAATATGTATTATTATGTATTTAGTTATATGTTACTGCTAATTACACTACCTGTTATGGTGGTGTCATTCTGACAATAAAGTGGCGATACTTCCCTATCGGGACTTCTGGGGATTATTTAAAGCAGTTGTTAACCTGCATCTCTGGATGTACACCATTTGGTTTCATTTTTGAAAAACCTGGTTTTCGTAGCACTACATAATATGGGTAGTCAAACAGACATCCGCAAATGGGGAACATACAGCAGCAGTCAAAACCACTGGCCACATGGACACAGTCCAACAAGTTCTACACTTCACATATGCACATCAGTGTCCATTGTAGGACCCAAAAATTGATCCGTACAGAATTCCATCCAGCCGTCACCATTCCACCAGAAGATGCGACAGCCGTGAGTACGGCACAGCTAGACATATGCACCACCAGCGTGTTTAAGGTTGATGACAAGTGTCCATGAAATGCAGGACATATGAACAGAAATCCCCAGATTGTCGAGTCCATAGAAGTGCATCCACATCCCAGTCCCGCACACATGAAGGATGTGTAATAGGTACCGTCCAGGGTTGCAGCCATGGGATCCTGGGTATGCAGAAATGGGGCTTGGTGTTGTTTGGCAGAAAATCCATTGTCCCGCCCCGTGGGAGGGATGTGGGTATAGCACATGGCTCACTCCCCACTAATAATGCAAAGCATCCACCGGATAATGCTAAATGCAGGTGTGAAATGTGTACAGCCCTATACCAGTGTCCAGTAGGCAATTCCCATGGATGGACAAGCGTACGACCAAGATGGCACCCATAATTGCAGACCTGGTGGAATTACACAGCTGCAGTCAGGCATAACACAGGAAATACAGATAGGGACTACAGTAAACACTCCCCATACAAGGTTAGACCGCCGTGCGAATACCGGCGTACACAGCACTCAATCTGCCAGCACCAAAATGGGGATCACTCGCTGCCATACTGCGGAACAAATGGGCGACCTGTAGAACACATACTAATGGCACACCAACAACGTCAACTAGGAAGGTCAGTCAAAGCCACCGGCCAGATGGACACAGTTCAACCAGTTCTATATTTTACACATGCACATTGGTGTCCATTGTAGGACCCAAAAATTGATTACTATGGAATATCATACAGCTGTTATCGTCATTCCAGAAGAAGCAACAGCCATGACTACGGCACAGCTAGATATATGCAGCACCAGGGTGTTTACGTTTGATGACATGTGTCCATGAAATGCAGGACATATGGACAGAAGTCCCCAGAGTCCCGAGTCCATAGAAGTGCGTCCACATCCCAGTCCCGCACACATGAAGGATGTGTAATGGGTACCGTCGAGGGTTGCAGCCATGGGATCCTGGGTATGCAGAAATGGGGCTCGGTGTTGTTTGGCAGATAATCCGTTGTCCCACCCCGTGGGAGGGATGTGGGAGTAGCACATGCCTTACTCCCCACTAATAGTGCAAAGCATCCACCGGAGAATGCTAAATGCAGCTGTGAAATGTGTACAGCCCTATACCAGTGTCCAGTAGGCAATTCCCATGGATGGACAAACGTACGACCAAGATGGCACCCATAACCACAAAGCTGGTGGAATTACACAGCTGCAGTAAGGCATAACACAGGAAATACACATAGGGACTACAGTACACACTCCCCATACAAAGTCAGACCGCCGTGCGGATACCGGCGTACAGAGCACTCAATCTGCCAGCAAGAAAATGGGGATCAATCGCGTCCATACTGCGGAACAAATGGGCGACCTGTGGATTCCACACTAATGGCACACCAACAACGTCAACTAGGAAGGTCATAGGATCTGTAAACTATGGCGTTCACACTTATAAAGAACATCCTTCGATGAATTAATAGGATCTACATGTTTTGGTGGTGTTAATCTGACAAGACAGTGGCGGATATTTCCTATTGAGACTACTGAGGATTAGTTAAAGCAGTTGCTAACCTGCATCATGACATTAACACCATTTGGGTTCATTTTAGAATAACCTGGTTTTCGTAGCACTACATAATATGGGTAGTCAAACAGACATCCGCGATTGGGGAACATACAGCAGCAGTCAAAACCACTGGCCAGATGGACACAGTCCAACAAGGTCTACACTTTACATATGCACATTGGTGTCCATTGTAGGACCCAAAAATTGATCCTTACGGAATACCATTCAGCTGTTATCGTACTACCAGAAGAAGCGATAGCCGTGACTACGGCACAGCTAGACATATGCACCACCAGCGTGTTTAAGGTTGATGACAAGTGTCCATGACATGCAGGACATATGAACAGAAATCCCCAGATTGACGAGTCCATAGAGGTGCGTCCACATCCCATTCCCACCCACCTGAAGGGTGTGTAATGGGTACCGTCGAGGGTTGCAGCCATGGGATCGTGGGTATGCAGAAATGGGGCTCGGTGTTGATTGGCAGATAATCCGTTGTCCCGCCCCGTGGGAGGGATGTGGGTATAGGACATGCCTCACTCCCCACTAATAATGCAAATCATCCACCGGAGAATGCTAAATGCAGCTGTGAAATGTGTACAGCCCTATACCAGTGTCCAGTAGGCAATTCCCATGGATGGACAAACGTACGACCAAGATGGCACCCATAACTGCAAACCGGGTGGAATTACACAGCTGCAGTAAGGCATGACACAGGAAATACACATAGGGACTACAGTAGACACTCCCCATACAAAGCCAGACCGCCGTGCGAATACCGGCGTACACAGCACTCAATCTGCCAGCAAGAAAATGGGGATCTCTCGCTTCCATACTGCGGAACAAATGGGCGACCTGCGGAACACATACTAATGGCACACCAACAACGTCAACTAGGAAGGTCATAGGATGTTTAAACTCTGGCGTTCCCACTTATAAAGAACATCCTGCAATGACTTAATAGGATCTACATGTTTTGGTTGTGTGATTGTGACAATACAGAGGCGGAAATATCCTAATGGTACATCTGAGGATTAGTTAAAGCATTTGTTAGCCTGCATCATTGGATTTACACCATTTGGGTTCAATTTAGACATTCCCGGTTTACGTAGCACTACATAATATGGGTAGTCAAACAGACATCCGTGATTGGGGAACATACAGCAGCAGTCAAACCCACTGGCCAGATGGACACAGTCCAACAAGTCCTACACTTTACATATGCACATTGGTGTCCATTGTAGGACCACAAAAATTTATCCGTACGCAATGTCAACCGGCTGCGATCGAAAGACCCAGAAGAACTGACAGCCGTGACTATGGCACAGCTAGACATATGCACCACCAGCGTGTTTAAGGTTGATGTCAAGTGTCCATGAAATGCAGGACATATGAACAGAAATCCCCAGATTGTAGAGTCCATAGAGGTGCGTCCACATCCCATTCCCGCACACCTGAAGGGTGTGTAATGGGTACCGTCGAGGGTTGCAGCCATGGGATCGTGGGTATGCAGAAATGGGGCTCGGTGTTGATTGGCAGATAATCCGTTGTCCCGCCCAGTGGGAGGAATGTGGGTATAGGACATGCCTTACTCCCCAGTAATAATGCAAATCATCCACCGGAGAATGCTAAATGCAGCTGTGAAATGTGTACAGCCCTATACCAGTGTCCAGTAGGCAATTCCCATGGATGGACAAACGTACGACCAAGATGGCACCCATAACTGCAAACCGGGTGGAATTACACAGCTGCAGTAAGGCATAACACAGGAAATACACATAGGGACTACAGTACACACTCCCCATACAAAGTCAGACCGCCGTGCGAATACCGGCGTACACAGCACTCAATCTGCCAGCAAGAAAATGGGGATCACTCGCTTCCATACTGCGGAACAAATGGGCGACCTGCGGAACACATACCAATGGCACACCAACAACGTCTACTAGGAAGGTCATAGGATGTTTAAACTTTGGCGTTCCCACTTATAAAGAACATCCTGCAATGAATTAATAGGATCTACATGTTTTGGTTGTGTGATTGTGACAATACAGAGGCGGAAATCCTAATGGGACATCTGAGGATTAGTTAAAGCATTTGTTAGCCTGCATCATTGGATTTACACCATTTGGGTTCAGTTTAGACAATCCCGGTTTACGTAGCACTACATAATATGGGTAGTCAAACAGACATCCGTGTTTGGGGAACATACAGCAGCAGTCAAACCAACTGGCCAGATGGACACAGTCCAACAAGTTCTACACTTTACATATGCACATTGGTGTCCATTGTAGGACCCAAAAATTTAACCCTATGCAATAGATACGAGATGGAGCGAGCAACGCTGAAAGTGTAACAGCCGTGACTACGGAACAGCTAGACATATGCACCACCGGCGTGTTTAAGGTTGATGACAAGTGTCCATGAAATGCAGGACATATGAGCAGAAATCCCCAGATGGTCGAGTCCATAGAAGTGCGTCCACATCCCAGTCCCGCACACATGAAGGATGTGTAATGGGTACCGTCGAGGGCTGCAGCCATGGGATCGTGGGTATGCAGAAATGGGGCTCGGTGTTGTTTGGCAGATAATCCGTTGTCCCGTCCCGTGGGAGGGATGTGGGTATAGCACATGCCTTACACCCCACCAATAATGCAAATCATCCACCGGAGAATGCTAAATGCAGCTGTGAAATTAGTACAGCCCTATACCAGTGTCCAGTAGGCAATTCCCATGGATGGACAAACGTACGACCAAGATGGCACCCATAACTGCAAACCGGGTGGAAGTACACAGCTGCAGTAAGGCATAACACAGGAAATACAGATAGGGACTACAGTACACACTCCCCATACAAAGTCAGACCGCCGTGCGAATACCGGCGTACACAGCACTCAATCTGCCAGCAAGAAAATGGGGATCACTCGCTACCATACTGCGGAACAAATGGGCGACCTGCGGAACACATACTAATGGCATACCAACAACGTCAACTAGGAAGGTCATAGGATCTGTAAACTATGGCGTTCACACTTATAAAGAACATCCTTCAATTAATTAATAGGATCTACATGTTTTGGTTGTGTTATTTTGACAATACTGTGGCGGTAATTTCCTAATGGGACATCTGAGGATTAGTTAAAGCATTTGTTAGCCTGCATCATTGGATTTACACCATTTGGGTTCAGCTTAGAAAAACCTGGTTAACGTAGCACTACATAATATGGGTAGTCAAACAGACATCCGCGATTGGGGAACATACAGCAGCAGTCAAACCCACTGGCCAGATGGACACAGTCCAACAAGTTCTACACTTTACATATGCACATTGGTGTCCATTGTAGGACCCAAAAATTCATCCGTACGCAATGTCAACTAGCTGCGATCGAGAGACCCAGAAGAACTGACAACCGTGACTACGGCACAGCCAGACATATGCACCACCATCGTGTTCAAGGTTGATGACAAGTGTCCATGAAATGCAGGACATATGAACAGAAATCCCCAGATTGTAGAGTCCATAGAAGTGCGTCCACATCCCATTCCCACACACATGACGGATGTGTAATGGGTACCGTCGAGGGTTGCAGCCATGGGATCCTGGGTATGCAGAAATGGGGCTCGGTGTTGTTTGGCAGATAATCCATTGTCCCGCCCCGTGGGAGGGATGTGGGTATAGCACATGCCTTACTCCCCACTAATAATGCAAATCATCCACCGGAGAATGCTAAATGCAGGTGTGTAATGTGTACTGCCCTATACCAGTGTCCAGTAGGCAATTGCCATGGATGGACAAGCGTACGACCAAAATGGCACCCATAACTGCAAACCTGGTGGATTCACACAGCTGCAGTAAGGCATAACACAGGAAATACACATAGCGACTACAGTAGACACTCCCCATACAAAGTCAGACCGCCGTGCGAATACCGGCGTACACAGCACTCAATCTGCCAGCACCAAAATGGGGATCACTCGCTTCCATACCGCGGAACAAATGGGCGACCTGTGGAACACATACCAATGGCACAATAACAACGTCAGCTAGGAAGGTCATAGGATGGTCAAACTATGGCGTTCCCACTTATGAAGAACATCCTTCAGTGAATTAATAGGATTAATGTCAATTGAAATACACCTAATCAACATCAAAGAACCGCTGGCACCTTATGGCACACAATCCAAAACACACATAGGTAGATGAAACAGTCAACGTAGACATTGTCCAGGACAGGTCACAAATGGTATACAAAGGTTCCTTCATAGACATGTAAGCACTTTCACCCGTAGGCTCCGTCAGACTTACACATAACATAAAAGCATCCAGGCTTTAAATATCCCCCCTTACACTTTCATTGGCTACTTCCTCAGCAAACAATGAACATGTAACCACAGCATATAAAGCACAGACGCAATGTTAACTACACACACATATATTAACATCTACAAAAACATCCTATTAACACATGTATTATATGATATTGTACTATGCCTAATACTCATCAATCAAGGATCTAACAATATATATAGAAGATATGCATATCATATCAATGTAATACAGTGGTACACAACTGAAAGAGTGGACTAATGTGTGTTAACTGTATATCTGTACCTAAACTACATTCCTGTTATGGGGGTTTAAGCCACCTGCTTCTCAAAAGCAGATTCATCAGTGTGTAATCAGTTAGCCCTGGTGTGTGGTCAACCCTCCACCCAATAACCCATCTAAATCCGCATTCCAAAGCGTAGTTGATGAGGTCCCCCCTCTGGTATTATAACCTAGCCTTAGAAAAACACTGAATGTAGACGTATGCCTTGTGATGTGCTCATAGCCGGCCGTAGGCATACGCCAATCCTGCGGCTGCCTAGGGCGCCACACTAGTAGGGCCACCTGTCTAGTAGGTACGTCATGTAGGTATACCAGGATGGGGGCACCATGTGTTGTGCTGGTGGGCACCATGGAGCCCTATAGCCTAGGGCAGCGGTCGATCTAAGGCCGCTGCCGTAGGAGGGGTAGTACGGTCTACAGGTATGTGCAGAAGTGCACATGAAACAGTGGTCCACAAGGATTACCCATAGTGGCAACACCTGCAGAGATGGCTATAGCGGGACACACACACGACCATGCATACAGCACAGTTAGACATACACACACCATAAATAGGCAATTACACACAAGGTTTATGGCGTGTATGGGTACAGTGTCAGTACAGCAAGGATAGCTGTCTGCCACGATATTCCGCAGATGTCTCTTGGGTGTTCTGGAATACGGACGTTGCATGGACAATGAGTGGATATGCATCGTACCACAGTTCTATGTGTCAGCCGTGCAAATATGCGATACATGGGACAGACAGCTGTCCATGCAAGAGCAGCACTATGGGCACAACATAGGTATGTAGCTATACAACGACAGAGATACAGACGGGCACATGTGGCAAGCCCATGAGTGTAATGTACACAGCACCACCCCACCACACCATAGCAGGGTGCACGTGGAGAACACGCTACGGAGGTCGCCAACCACAGCAGGCACACAGGCAGTCCACGAGCTGCGTCTCACCATCCACAAACACAGGGATGGCGGCAGGATATGAGTGTTCTGCGGAAACTCTAAAGCCATACCCTATGAACCCATACAGCTGGGAGCATAGACACACACGCACATGTGGCAGGCATGGTGATTGACCACACCCCCACATACCCAACCGCACAACAGTATGACACAGGTATGGAACGCGCTACGTGGACCACCGAACACAGCACCATCAGAGGCACATGTCCAGGTGGGTGACAACATCCGTAAAGGAATAGTCGCCGATAGCCAAGGTATGTGTTGCCAAGCGTCTAAAATAACTACACTCTACTAGGGAAGCTGTGAACACACACACCCCACATACACACAGGGAAGGGCCGGGAGTCGAACCTACGCCTACCTACATGAATTCACTACAGCATGATGCATTTACAGAATGCGCTACCGAGATTACTGAGCACAGCGCTGTCAGAGGCATACTTCTAGGCGGGTGACATCACCCGTAAGGGAATAGCTGACAATAGCCAAGGTATGTGTTGCGAAGCGTCTAAAAGCATGTTCATCTGCAGAGGCAGCTGGAAACACACACACACACACACACACAGGGAGGGGCCGGGAGTCGAACCTACGCCTACCTACATGAATTCACTACAGCATGATGCATTTACAGAACGCGCTACCGAGATTACTGAGCACAGTGCTGTCAGAAACATACTTCTAGGCGAATGACATCACCCGTAAGGGAATAGCTGACAATAGCCAAGGTATGTGTTGCGAAGCGTCTAAAAGCATATTCATCTGCAGAGGCAGCTGGAAACACACACACACACACACACACACACACACACACACACACACACACACACACGGAAGGGCCGGGAGTCGAACCTACGCCTACCTACATGAATTCACTACAGCATGATGCATTTACAGAACGCGCTACCGAGATTACTGAACACAGCGCTGTCAGAGGCATACTTCTAGGCAGGTGACATCACCCGTAAGGGAATAGGTGACAATAGCCAAGGTATGTGTTGCGAAGCGTCTAAAAGCATGTTCATCTGCAGAGGCAGCTGGAAACACACACACACAGGGAAGGGCCGGGAGTCGAACCTACACCTACCTACATGAATTCACTACAGCATGATGCATTTACAGAACGCTACGAGATTACTGAGCACAGCGCTGTCAGAGGCATACTTCTAGGCGGGTGACATCACCCGTAAGGGAATAGCTGACAATAGCCAAGGTATGTGTTGCGAAGCGTCTAAAAGCATGTTCATCTGCAGAGGCAGCTGGAAACACGCACACACACACAGGGAAGGGCCGGGAGTCGAACCTACGCCTACCTACATGAATTCACTACAGCATGATGCATTTACAGAACTCGCTACTGAGATTACTGAGCACAGTGCTGTCAGAGGCATACTTCTAGGCGAATGACATCACCCGTAAGGGAATAGCTGACAATAGCCAAGGTATGTGTTGCGAAGCGTCTAAAAGCATGTTCATCTGCAGAGGCAGCTGGAAACACACACACACACACACACACACACACACACACACACACACACACACACAGGGAAGGGCCGGGAGTCGAACCTACGCCTACTTACATGAATTCACTACAGCATGATGCATTTACAGAACGCGCTACCGAGATTACTGAGCACAGTGCTGTCAGAGGCATACTTCTAGGCGGGTGACATCACCCGTAAGGGAATAGCTGACAATAGCAAGGTATGTGTTGCGAAGCGTCTAAAAGCATGTTCATCTGCAGAGGCAGCTGGAAACACACACACAGACACACACACACAGGGAAGGGCCGTGAGTCGAACCTATGCCTACCTACATGAATTCACTACAGCATGATGCATTTACAGAACGCGCTACCGAGATTACTGAGCACAGCGCTGTCAGAGGCATACTTCTAGGCAGGTGACATCACCCGTAAGGGAATAGCTGACAGTAGCCAAGGTATGTGTTGCGAAGCGTCTAAAAGCATGTTCATCTGCAGAGGCAGCTGGAAACACACACACACACACACACACACACACACACACACACACACAGGGAACAGCCGGGAGTCGAACCTACGCCTACCTACATGAATTCACTACAGCATGATGCATTTACAGAATGCGCTACCGAGATTACTGAGCACAGCGCTGTCAGAGGCATACTTCTAGGCGGGTGACATCACCCGTAAGGGAATAGCTGACAATAGCCAAGGTATGTGTTGCGGCGTCTAAAAGCATGTTCATCTGCAGAGGCAGCTGGAAACACACACACACACACAGGGAAGGGCCGAGTCGAACCTCGCCTACCTACATGAATTCACTACAGCATGATGCATTTACAGAACGCTACCGAGATTACTGAGCACAGCTGTCAGAGGCATACTTCTAGGCGGTGACATCACCCGTAAGGGAATAGCTGACAATAGCCAAGGTATGTGTTGCGGCGTCTAAAAGCATGTTCATCTGCAGAGGCAGCTGGAAACACAGACACACACACACACACACAGGAAGGGCCGGGAGTAGAACCTACGCCTACCTACATGAATTCACTACAGCATGATGCATTTACAGAACGCGCTACCGAGATTACTGAGCACAGCGCTGTCAGAGGCATACCTCTAGGCGAGTGACATCACCCGTAAGGGAATAGCTGACAATAGCCAAGGTATGTGTTGCGAAGCGTCTAAAAGCATGTTCATCTGCAGAGGCAGCTGGAAACACACACACACACAGACACACACACAGGGAAGGGCCGGGAGTCGAACCTACGCCTACTTACATGAATTCACTACAGCATGATGCAGTTACAGAACGCGCTACCGAGATTACTGAGCACAGCGCTGTCAGAGGCATACTTCTAGGCGGGTGGCATCACCCGTAAAGGAATAGCTGACAATAGCCAAGGTATGTGTTGCGAAGCCTCTAAAAGCATGTTTATCTGCAGAGGCAGCTGGAAACACACACACACACACACACACACACACACACACACACACACATACACACACACACACACACACACACACACACACACACACACACACACACACACACACACACACACACACACACACACAGGGAAGGGCCGGGAGTCGAACCTATGCCTACCTACATGAATTCACTACAGCATGATGCATTTACAGAACACGCTACCGAGATTACTGAGCACAGCGCTGTCAGAGGCATACTTCTAGGTGGGTGACATCACCCGTAAAGGAATAGCTGACAATAGCCAAGGTATGTGTTGCGGGCGTCTAAAGCATGTTCATCTGCAGAGGCAGCTGGAAACACACACACACACACACACACACACACACACACACACACACACACACAGGGAAGGGCCGGGAGTCGAACCTACGCCTACCTACATGAATTCACTACAGCATGATGCATTTACAGAATGCGCTACCGAGATTACTGAGCACAGCGCTGTCAGAGGCATACTTCTAGGCGGGTGACATCACCCATAAGGGAATAGCTGACAATAGCCAAGGTATGTGTTCCGAAGCATCTAAAAGCTTGTTCAACTGCAGAGGCAGCTGGAAACACACACACACACACAGGGAAGGGCCGGGAGTCGAACCTACGCCTACCTACATGAACTCACTACAGCATGATGCATTTACAGAAAGCGCTACCGAGATTACTGAGCACAGCACTGTCAGGAGGCATACCCCTAGGTGGGTGGTATCATCTGCAGAGGCAAGGCGGCCGATGGGAATGAAGACAGAGTGCGCAGTCACACAGCCTGTTACCATCCCAAGGTGGCCGTACAGTAACACGGTAGTGCTGCAGTCGGGAATACCAACCAACTACGGAGCAGTACATCACGACATGAATACGGGATGCACCACATACAGTATACCCTATGAGAGGGCATCCGGCGTGCAGGATGTAGGCAGCCATTGTGGCATAACAGCCACATATGAGTCACCTGGATGGTCACCATGGCTATGCAGGATGTCATTGGCCATGGCTACATGCCTAGTAGCAGACATTGGTGCCGACTGTAGTGTGTACCCCCGAATGGTGTACTGGCCATGCCTCTGACACCTAGTGGTTGCGAAGGGTAGACAGACATGCTCACGGGGTATCAACACAGACGGCCGCGGTGTGCACTGTACTGTGTGTCCATCTACACAGCTGCTTACTGGGCATGCTCAGACACTTAGAATCGGCACAGTGCAGACTTGCATACACATGGGGCGACGGCATGGGAGGCAGAATGTGGACCGTCGTGTGTGTCCACCCACACAACAGCAACCCGGCCATGCCACAGACGTGGCAGTTGCGAAGGGGAAACAGGCATGCACACGGGGTATCAACGCAGACGGGCGCGGTGTGCACTGTAATGTGTGTCCATCTACACAGCTGCTTACTGGGCATGCTCAGACACTTAGAATCGGCACAGTGCAGACTTGCATACACATGGGGCGATGGCATGGGAGGCAGAATGTGGACCGTCGTGTGTGTCCACCCACACAACAGCAACCCGGCCATGCCACAGACGTTGCAGTTGCGAAGGGGAAACAGGCATGCACACGGGGTATCAATGCAGACGGGCGCGGTGTGCACTGTAATGTGTGTCCATCTACACAGCTGCTTACTGGGCATGCTCAGACACTTAGAATCGGCACAGTGCAGACATGCATACACATGGGGCGACGGCATGGGAGGCAGAATGTGGACCGTCGTTTGTGTCCACCCACACAACAGCAACCCGGCCATGCCACAGATGTGGCAGTTGCGAAGGAAACAGGCATGCACACAGGGTATCAATGCAGACGGGCGCGGTGTGCACTGTACTGTGTGTCCATCTACACAGCTGCTTACTGGGCATGCTCAGACACTTAGAATTGGCACAGTGCAGACATGCATACACATGGGGCGACGGCATGGGAGGCAGAATGTGGACCGTTGTGTGTGTCCACCCACACAACAGCAACCCGGCCATGCTCACACACGTAGTATGTGCTACGCGCCGTCCGGCATGCAGACTGAGTGCACACACCGCAAGTCACGGCCAGGTAAACCCGTACACATGCACAGGGTGGACACACATGCAGTCACACGTACACACACAGATGACAGCACAGGAGTCACAGGTGCAGGCTGAACATGTACACACCGTAGTGAACACTGTAGCTGCTGTGCCAGCACCATGTCATCGGTGCAGCAGTATGCCTCACCGTCCAGCAACTGCATGTGACATATGTCCAGAAGACTATGTGGCAGTGTACGTCCGTCGTGCAGAGTACACATGTACTATCAATGATCCCACAGGTGTGATGTAGTCCACCCGTACCGGTATACACGGACAGGCGTGCTCCACACATACCATGGGCCTGACACAGGTATGACACATGACTGCAGCTGTACCACAGTGAAACAATGTCCGGATATGTCACATATGTGGTTTCCTGGCTGTGTGCATGGACTGCACGCAGGACACATACGAAGCCTGTGATGTACCACATGCATAACACAGGCGTACGCGGTAATACACACATGAAGGGAAGGCGGACACATGTCTGTGGTATGCATCCCCTACAGGGTGTAGCGGTGTTCACTGGGACACATACCCTTGTACAGTTTGCCTGTGACAGCTGTGATACCATACCACAGTACATGTTCCATGTATGTTGACACACACGTCACAACGTAGCAATGCATACTCACATGGCAACAGGGGATACATGTGACATGTGTACTGTGCATGGTGCAGCCGTGCAGGAGCGGTGTCCGGTGTCCGTAACACAGTTGCAACCCCCTCCCACATGCATACCCATCATGGGGGCCGTCATATGGTGGCATAGTAACAGCATGCATGGCAGTCTGTGTGTACACCATTTGTTTAAACACCTGTCCACATGCATGTGTGCAGGTGCTGGTCACAGGTTTGTCACACACCATCCTACCCTGCCATGTGCATACAGTCTGCTATGTCGCCTTTACATGACAGCGCTGCCATGATGCATACCCATCGGCCATGCGTGATCGACCATATGTCACATTGCCACTGTAACCCCTACCACCTCCCAAGTGCAGATATTGGCACTGCTGCCAGATACAGTGGTAGTACTCAGGATGCACCACATACCGCTGCACGCCTGCACAAATCCCATGTAGCGGGTGTGGCATTCCTAGCACCAACATGTGTGCAGGAATGTGTGCCCATGTATGCCACAGATCGGGGGGACTATGTGCCACGTGCCACACATCACTGTACACCATGGTAGAGATCTGTACCTACCTCAGTGTGGGGTGCATCGATGTGGATGGTGTAGTACATGCAACACGTCATCCCTCCATGTAGACATGTGTGGCCACCACCATGTCAGTGTGTCAACATGTGTATGTCTGCTGCCTGTTGAGAGGGTGTATGCAGATATAGTGGTGTGACTGGACACTGACCACACAGAGTGACCATCCCGTACTGGTACTGCATTGTACAGCCCTGTCATTGTCATACCTGTGAGCCTTACTGGCCACCTGTGCACGACCACCCCCTGTGATGTGGCGCGTCGGTGCATTGTCTTGTGAGGGTGCTGACCACACAGACAGGTGTCCCCATCTGCACACAATGGTGTGTGTGCCATAGAGGTGTATGCACCACGAATGTGGGCATATTCCTGTACCGGTACAGCATCTGACTGTCGAACACCGTGCACCACAGCTGACAGGTGACACCTGCGGTCAGTAGCCAGCACACTGCGTACGACACCTGCAGAATGTCACCATACCTGTACTGTGTCATGCCATGTATGTGATGTCTCTGTCCACCGTAGCCTGTGGCACCGACCACAGGCGTCAGGTGCAGTATATGTGTGGACATGTGCGTCATGTACCGTGTAAGCAACGTTACACTGTATCCGGCTCCGTGCTCCGCAGGTTTATGTGTATGGCCTCTCTTCTTGCAATCCCGACTGTCTGTTCTCTATATCACAAGAGCTCTGCACCTGCTCCCATAGTATTCCTACATAGGTAAAGTACATGTATACTAAATGGAGTACTACACTGGCCTAGAACCCCCTTGTGTACCCACTTCCCTATAGGTGCCTTCTGACCCGGTTACACAGCAAATGCATTCACGTTCTCTGGCATGTCGAAGGGTCAATTGCTAGCGACCTCTCCTGTTCAGATGGTGAATCTGGGCGTTCTGGCCACTGTTACAGGTGCCACATGGACATGGACAAGCCGCACCTCCCCAGTGAACATAATACATGTGACAGACGCAACTATATAGCCAGACAGGGGGCTGTGCTCTCTCACACCATGACCAGCAAGACCACGCGGGAGGGGAAGGACACCATGCACACCACATACCCAGTGTCACATGTGACTATCGCAAATGCTAATCAAACACATGAACACACTAAGACATACCTGGAGGCACTGTTAAGACATGTCACGAACCTAACGAGCCCTCTGAAGCAGACATACAAGCAACTGCCTCCACAAGACATAGGACATGCAACACATAGTTCTCAACGTCAGTGTGCTAAACTGTCAGAGACCCAAAGGCAACACACACACTGCCAGACACACCTGTAATGGGTGACGCCACTGTCAGACACACAGACGTCCCACCCACCAGACTGAACAAGGGAATGATCACAGTAGGCTGCCTGCCGGGCGCTGGAATACACCACATAACACATGCACTCAGGTCACTCCGCAGCATGTACAGGTATGACGCGGTCATTGCCCATGCTGGTGTCAATGACTGGAGACATACCACCCTGGGATACATTAAAGGAGACATAGAGGGCCACTCAGATTGTGTAGCCCAGGCCGGCATGTCCCTGACCCTGGGCAGTATCCCACCCTCATCAAGTATGATGCCACTATACTGGCTCAAAGTGGTCACCCTTGATAATGTGCCTGGTTACTGGTGTCAGTCTGAGGGGATCCAGATTCCTCGTACCTGGGATGACATGCTTGGCACACCACGCCCCTTTGAATGGTATGGCTCGCACCTGTCGCCCCTGGTCTTCAAGTGTTTGGCTAAGGCACCTGCCACCCCCACAGTGCCCACTGCAGGCACGGCTGGAATGATAAACCTACCACCCTACACTACAAACCTGGAGAACACACAGGGTAATACTGCTCACTGCCAGTGGTCTACGGCCAAGCTGCACACCCTCAAATGCCCTCCTCAGTATGGAGGACATCGATGTCAGTGCTGTGACTGAAACATTGATCAGGGCTGCTGAGAGCACACCAGCACTATCGGGTCATACCCCACATCACGCGTTCAGGACCATAACCCGGACCTAACACAGAAGGAGGGGGAGTCTCCATTTCCATGAAGGGTACACACACCTCCATGTTGCCAGAGATGCATGTAGCAGCGGGGAATATCCAGGTGCAATTAACCATGGGTAGGACTGCCCTACAGTTTGTTGCATGCTACAGACTACCCTCCCAAACCCAGGATACCTGCACAGCCTTCCTGAAGACACTGGTGAGTGTGAATGCTCTTACAACACCGTCTATTGGGTGACATCAACCACCCATACATAGACCGGGAACATTACCCAGGACATAACACCCTACACCAAAGGTCCCAGGTGTTCATACACCTGAATGCTGTGGAACAACCATGCACCATACCCACATGGGGGGGACGTATACTAGTTCTGATCATCACACATGGGGACGATATGCTCCACACAGGATATACATCCCTCATTGGTGATGTCAGACCGTATAGTGAACCCACTGGAGATCCGCATCCTGCACCCAACACCGGCATGGGAGACCACAGTGATGACCTCTCCACAGCGAACCACACACGTCATACGACCGGTGTGGTACCCTACAAGGCCTCCATGCCAGTGGTAAACACAGGCCACACTGCTGAAACCCTTACAAATGCCTTCTATGAGCACCCCCAGGAATGTCTGCACCAAGCGATCCTGATAACATCAGGACCTTGTCCACCGAAGGCAGGCACATGGTCTGGTGGACCCCAGCCATTGACAAACCGTACAAGAGTTGGAGCTAATACATGACAGACCAATATCAGTACCAGGGAAGGCATCACTGATTAATACTGGCGTTAACATACGATCACACATACAATCTTCCAAGGCCGCCTGTGGGAGTGGTACTTTAATGGACACATAAGACAACCATAGGGCCTTCCTTAGCTGTGGTAGGAACATGGGTGGGAGCACACAGTCATGCCCGGAATTACTCCAGAATGGTACAATGATCACTGAACCCACAGACATTGTCAACAAACCAGCGGACATGTTCCATGCATACATCTACCCCCCCCCCCCCAGGAGGGGACGTATCCATCCCACCAGAGTCTAGCCTCCCAAACATCCCGTATGCCCAGGAGAGAGCTGATATCTGTTAAGCGGTGAACACAGCATCAATGGGACCAGATGGTGTCCCTGGCTGTGTGCTACACAACCACATTGAGGCCCTCACCCCGCACATAAGACCGCTGTTTCATCTTAGGCTACGTCCCCGATGGATGGCATACGACAACTGTGGTCCCACTACACCAGGGTAGTGCTCTTATGGACTGTAGACATCCCTGCCCTATCAGCTTGACAAGCCTTGTCTGCAAAGCTGTGGGGAGGTCCATACTGGAGCCCATAAATAGAGTCATTGGTGTACAGCCAATACCGGAACATACCCACATCGACTTAGTCAAGGGCAGATCCTGCCTCCCAAACCTGCTCGACCTGTTTGGAGGGGTCACTAAGGCCATTGATGGGGGTACATCAGTTTGCACAGACTACCATGACCTGGTGGGAACGTTCAAACCACACTCCACGTGGGCATCATGGAAAGGCTCACCAGCGTACATGCGGAGACATATGTCACACGATGGTTTGCCAACTGGATGGAGGTCACACCACACAGGGTTTGTGTTCCTGGTGCCATGTCAGACTCCAAGCTGGTCTCGAGTGGTGGCCCACAGGGCTCAGTCCTGGGCCCCCTCCTGTTCGGCATTCAACTTTCCAATGTGCATGCAAACATAGGGGGATTGTGGCAGACAAGATATGCAGATGACTGCACACCGGCCACCATACTCAACACCCCATCAGACACGGACATCCACCTGGGATCTCATAGAAATGGATAACTGGTGCCAGAGCCATGGCCTGATGCTACATGCCAGGGAAGGTGTAGACCTACCCAGTGGGAAAGACATGTTCACCCCGACTTACCATTTAGGTGGTAATCCATTAAAAATGGTGGACGTGATCAGGGACATGGGTACCAAACCTGTCGGTAACCTCTGTCGACACTCACATTGCCAATGTGGTTGGAAAGACATTTCACTGTGGCCACCTGGTCATGAAGGGATTCACATCCACATCAGGGGAGTTCATTGTACCCCTGTACTCTTCACACATCAGACCAATGATTGCGTACAACGCCACATCTGGGATGTACCTAACCTGACACCTGCAGCACTCGGAAGGACCACAAACGTTCCACAACACAGGGATAAAGGTGCTGAGACATGTGTCACACGCTGCCCGACCGAGGGGACTCCGGCTGTATACCTTCTCAGCCCGTCTGCTCTGAGGTGATCTGTGCCTGACATACACGGCCATGTCTGACCTGGGTGACATGGACATGTTTCACCTCCTAGGCTCCAAGCAAACACGTGCACAGAAGCAACTGACAGAAACCTCAACACGGACATAAATAGGACGTGCTGGGGGGACAGGGTCATCGCCCAGAGACCCCCTACAACATGGAAAGGATTCCCAGCCCATGTGAAGCAGAGCCACTGACTGACTTTGTCCAAGAGTAATCCTGACATGTGGATGTGTGATCGTAGGTATGCGCCAGGCATCATCTCTGTGTCACTGCTGGACAGAGGGACAGCGGACCGATGGATGTAGTATCCTCATCCTAAGGGGTGGTGACAGCCACACACACTCTGGCTAGGCTTACACATGCCGTAGGGCACATAGGCTGGTATGCACCTATGCGCCTATGTACCTATGTAGGGGTCCATGCAGGTTGCGGGTACCTGTGGTATGCTGATATTGCCAAATGTGCCTGTGGGTAACCCACAGCTACATGTGGCGGACTGATAACAGTGCCCCCAGTAGGCACATGCAAGTACACCATATTTGGCATACAGGTTAACAGAATCAACATGGTGCTACACATGTAACCGCCACGCATACCGTGAACACAGATCAATGTATGCTGCACCTGCACTACATGGTATGTCTGCTGCATGATGTCGGTACACAACCCACGTCACATACGCACCTGTCACCTGTCATACACAACCACTGCAACATACACATCGCGCACTATGCGGACACAGGTATCACATACACCTCTCACTATCTTGTCCACCCTGTGCATCAGAATATGTTTGCATAACTGTGCACCGATGGTGTGGAACACAGTGCTGCGGCAGAGGCTTCATCATATGCACAGGGTGATATGTGTGCCAGGGGCATAGGATGTACCAATGGATGACATCATGTGTGTGTGTAAGGGCCGGTGCATTTACTGGGCATGACTGTGCAGTATGCATGTGGATGTGGTGGAGCCCTACAGTTGTATCTGCTGTGTGTGGGTATGTGTGTACACAGTTCAGCCATCTGTGATGCCTGCACGGGGTATACTTGGCAGCCCCAGACTGTACAGTGCAGGTTGTACGGCTCACTGTGTCCGCCTGTGGCCACGTGACCCGTGCCTGCCTGGGGTAGCACGGGCACTACCGGGTGGAGGTATGGAGTGGCCACTCTCCGATGACACATGTCCGCTGGAACCGTGTCCACGCTGGGACCGGCCAGGGCCACATCCACGTGGCCTGCTGTGTCCTGGTGTGGTTGGTGTAGCACCAGCTGCACTGCTGCTGCTACCAGCACTGTGTGAGTGGGCATGAGAGGTGGCACGCACACGTCGACCTGCACTAGGTGGTGTTGCTGGCCTACGGCCACGTGTCCTACGCCTCACCCCTACCAGGTGTTCCAGCACAGACAGCTCACGCTCGCGGATTGACATGCCTCGGTCGAGGATTCCAACCATCTCACCTAATCTCCTATCCAGAACATTGGCAAGCTGCTGTTGTGCATTCGCCAATGACTGGATGTTCTCATTTAAGGAATGGATTGCGGCCCTCTGCAGCCTCTGCCCTTCTTGGTTCTGCCGTTTGGCACGTGCCTGTGCCGCCATTACAGTCTGAAACATGCGTCTGGTGATACCAGCTGCTGCACCCTGTACGGCAGGTGCATGTCTACCAGAGCTCCTCCTACGAGCAGCACCAGCCACATGCCTGTGTGGCACATCACCAGTCATTACACTGGCAACATGGTGTGTACCCGCACCTTCTGTAGCCACCACACAGTCCTGCTCAGTGCCAACAGACGATGACTGTCCTTCCTCTATGGGCAACGGTGATGTGGTATGTGTCGGCACCTGAACCGTGTGCGGAGATGAAGGGGACATAGGTGGGATGTTAACCAATGGCACAGCTTCTGCCCGTGATGACCCTGCCTGTGCCTCATGCATATGGTCATCACCGCTAGTATCTGTGGGGACACTAGCATCAGATGGACCGCAGGAGGGGAACGCACCTACAGCACCTGTGGATACAAAGACATACTGTAAGGTACATTACACACACGCAGACACACACACACATGCAGACACACACACAGACACACACACACACACACACACACACACACACACACACATGCGGAGACACACACGCTGACACACACACGCAGACACACACATGCAGACACATCATGCATGTGATATTGCAGATGGCATGCAGCATTCCCACACCACAGCTCAGTGAATGCAGGCCAGACATTAATAGTGGTAGTATGCATACTGCCCTGGGGTGCACACTACATCAAGCAGGTGTCATTTCAGTAGGCTTGCAGTACACACATTCATGGTAGTTTGCATGCATCACCATGATACACCATGTGGCCACAGGCGGGTTAACAGTACACATGGCTGGCGTCACTTTGTCATGTACACCGCAAACATGTGCGATAACATCTGGAGATGTGACAATGGTGTCCCACCACATGCACCACATCAAACTGGATGTCACAGTGCAGTGTTATGTGTACAGGCTACAGATAGAATGCATGTGTAACAAGGATGTCTGTGCAGGTGTGGTTGGTGTGAGCTGTGTACATAGCTGTACAGTGGGGAATACGGGCACTGTGCCACTGCATGGCAGCAAGACACAGGTATGTTTCTGTGCGATGCGTAACATGGACGCATTGCATTGCCATGTCTGCAACACAGTCATGCTGTTCCACAGCACGTATATGGTAGACATTGGTGGCACCTCCAGTGGCTGCAGACAGGCATTTCGTTTGTCTGGTGTACCACATCAGATGTACAGGGGGTCCACTATAGCTATGATCGCACTATGTGTGGACAGGGTGCAACGGTGACTACCCACTGCAGATGTACTGTGTGGCAACATGCCTGTGGGTATCACCCATGGCCATGTTTGACTGGGTCATGGACAATTGTGTGTGATGGGCATCATGTACACATCTCTGTGGTGGCCCATGTGACATACACCCATACTAGTCTGAGGTGTCACATTCCCGAAGGCTATGCAGACATTGTGGATGTCTGCTATGTCGTGCGTAGGTCATGTCATGGTGTGACAATGTTGCAGACAGAACACCACGTGCATGGGACATGTCATGTGCCATGTCACAACGTGTGCACACAATGCAGGGGCATAGGTCACATTGGTAACACCTGTGTGCTGGCCAGACCACAGCTCACTATGTGGTACTGTGTGCTTACCGCAAAGGCATTCCGATGCATACTACACATGCAGCCATTGTAGAACACCTCCACCATTGTATGCATAGCTGAATGCACATATCACACCGATGGGTTATGTGGTGTCATGCCAGTGTATACTAATGGTTGTATCTACTGTACATGGGTGGCGTGTGTGTCGGGTGGTGCAACCTGTATACCGTGACTGGAGCAGACCCAGGTGTGCATGTCATACCTGGACACATGGGGAATATCTATACAGTGTAACATGCCTATTACTAGCAACAGTCTCACCTGCGACGGACCCATGTCTGTGTGACACGCCAGAGGTACCTGTATAGGGGCGACACAACAGTATACACATTATCCATTACTGTAGCCACAGTAAGCACTGTGCATGTCACATCATGTACCTGTGTGGTAGCATGTGTTATGCACATGTCTGCAAACACAACGTAGCATACTGTAGTATGCAGCTTGTGTGGCCATATACCTGGCATGTGTTGGTACATTATGTGGTGTACTATGACACCCACACCTACGTCAGTTATCATACACACATGCAAGACTGACTTACCAGGCAGCTCCAGGCTCATTGGTTGGGAGACACCCACCTCCACGATGGCAGCGAGTGTTTCTGCATGTTGTTCCCTGTGTGTCCCCAGACTGGCCAGGAGCTCCTCCGTGTGTGAGTGGGGGCTGGGTTGGTGGCCCACCACCTGTCCCACCTTGTTGTCTGGCGATTGCGGCGGCACGCTGTTTCGCGTGCCGAATTAGGTCTGTGCAGTGTCGGCGGATCTGCTGGTAGGTGCGGTTGTTGCCACCCACGTTGTTCACCCTCCTGCGCATATCCTGCCACAAGTCGTCCCGCTGCTGTGCTTGTTGTGGCACATGGCTGAATAGTATATCATAGTTGTCGTGGAGCAACGGGATAATCACGTCATCCTCCTGGCGGCTGAAGGCTGGCAGCCGGGAACGTGGCATTATCTGTAAGACATAATGATGGTGACAGGTCACAGTTACACTGATGTACTGGCATACTGCTGGACATACATTGCTATGACATGTACAACATCTGCACAGTAATCTCTGTGATGCATCATGGCAGTGACACAGCTGACGTGTTGCCGTCACACCATTAAGCAGTGGGTTTCATATCATATCTGTGTGTCAACTCATCACACTGTACACACACCATGTTGATGGTAGCCTGCTGTGGACATGTGTACATGCCTGCACCTGTGTTCATATCAGTTGGCATGTGTCCCAATGTGACAACAGTTCTACTGTTCACCTGGATGCTGTGTATATGTCAGTAGGCATCACGTACGCGGCCATTATGAACGTCAGCGGTGGCACTGCACACATACACATGGACACCTGTACATGCATGTGTTGTGCCATGTACATCTACACAGCACTGGACGGGTGTTGGCCAACCTGCCACGGCTCACCTGTATTGCACATGTGATACACATGGGACAATGTGTAACCATGTGACATTTGCAGGAAAGGTCATGCATAGCATGTGCGCACATTGTCCACACAAACACACAGTACCTGTGACACCACAGGGTGCATCAGTGCCACATTACTGGTGTGGACGGTTGATAGTGCAAGTGCCATTTGTCCATCGCACCATGTAGGACTGTGATAGCACGTGCAGCCTTGCTGGGCAGGGCTGCATGGTATGGCAGGGTATGTCACATACATGGCACTGGGATGTGACCCACCTGGGGGGTACTGATATTGGCAGGGTGGCTGTCCATTCCATATGTCATTGCTTATGTGTATATGGACATTACACATGTCTATCAACATGGTGTGGACACTGGCCTTCTGCAAGGTAGGCTGCACGCTGCTTGGTGGGGGTGTGTATGGTGCATGCAGGTATCGCACATCCATGCATACACATTACCCCTGACAGGTGCTATGTGCTGCGATATTGTTCAACACAGTGCTGTATGTGCCCACACATCCCGTGCACATGGATGGTTGCCTGGCCTGACATGGGTACCGCATATGTCTACATCCAGTGCCTGCTGCCACCCCCATGTCAGCTGATGCACTGCACAGCGCCATCCCTCCCACGGGGAGCGTGGTGTTGGGCACAGCATGGGTATCCATGTATGGGGACAGGGATGTTCACATAGCAGGGGCACTGATGGTATCGTCGATCGGACCATACACGTATGACGCACACCTCACACACGCAGCCCATTCCGTATGTTGTTCGCAACACTGACACAGCTATACTGCTAGGCCGGGGACATTCCCAGACGTACATACACAGATGCGTGCACATCTGTCTGTGGCATGGGCTAAAATAATGGTGGGGTTCGACACATAACGTGTTTGAGTGTGGCTGGCGCAGACCTTCTGTGCACATGTCTACACAGTAAGCCTGTTCTACAGTAGGCAGCGGTGATGTGCTGTGCACATGTCAATTCTGCACATTGTGTTGGTGTCTGTCTGTCCACGGGCCAGTGGAGGGACACACAGGGGTATTAGTGAACATATATGCATGCCACCCTGTACTGCTGTACTGCTAGCTTCTCAGGTGCTACTGTGTCATGGACATGCACACCTTACCCGAACGGGTGGTAGTGGGTTGCCACCCGTACCCATCTCCTCTTGTGGGTTGCTATGATCCAACACCCTCTTTGTATTGTATGTTCAGGCTATGCACCTGTGTGGGGCATGTGGGCATGCAATGCACTACTGCGTACCTTTGCACCCATTGCAGACCATGTCATACAGGTACACTGGCAGCCATACACTTCACAGCTTGATGACGGTACAACACGTGTTGTACACACATAACACATATCCTGTGGGACATGGTCATATGTACAGGCATGTACAACAGTCACGTACCACTGCTACCCCTACATGATGGATATGCAGTACATGTGTCGGTACAGCAACTGTCACATGTAGTCGTGCAATGCCCCCCTACCTACATGGCGTGGTACTGCCTGTGGGGGATATGCATCTGCATCCATGCTATAGCCATAGCTGACAGTTGTACATCGATATGTGCAACATACCTCATTTGGTGTTCTCATGGGTGCATGTCCAACATGGCTCCGCATTGTTTGTGTCTGTCACACAGTCATTGTTGTACATGGTTTACATGCCAGCCATGGCGTACTGTGTGTGATTCCATGTACTTCATTGGGATACCGGCATTATACATTATGACGGCGTATTCCAGCCATCACATAGCCTTCCTAGATGACACTGTTAGCCAGCCAGTAGGAGGTGTTCCGCCATCTACACATAGGTCACACAGTACGAGGGCGGCTGACACCCGTTCTGGGGACAGGGTTCTGACAGCTGTGGATGGGTGTGATGCCGTCGACAACCATGACTGCACCTGATGGTCACATCTGTATGGGTAACATTCACAACACACACCTACCTTCACGTAGCAACACATCATCCACAACAATGGACATTTCTGCCAGAACAATGTGTGCAGTATGTCTGTATGACCACTGCAGGCACCACTGGTGGCCCCCAGCATGGCAGCCAACAGCACCAGTGTATATTCCGTGGAACCATGGGTTACACCATTCACAACACACCTGTCTCAGATAACCCTGTTGTGGATCACAGTGCAGTTCCACACATCATGTTACACTAGGCATCATGCACTGATATGTTGCGGACGTGTGAACGGCTGTGCAACTCAACATATGCGCACATGACACATCACCTGGTACAACATGTCTGTCATACCACATGTTATTGTGACCACCCTGTGGTGGCATTATACAGGCTACGTGTACTGGGACATGTGATGGCTCACTGGTATATTCACCCTCTGGGTGTGTGTCTAGCCAAGTGTACGGTAGGCGGTGGTCTGAACACGGGGACACTGTACATTGACCTACTCTGTCACTGCAACTGTTGACTATGCTCATACTGTACTTATACAGGCATGTGGTATCAGACCACTATGACAGTCCTGGTCGACCACACTGCTGTTGCACACATGACCTGCGGACATCTGCCTGGGGTGTGGAGCACACGTACATCTTCACATGCTATACTGCCTCTGTGGTGGTGTCACATGACTGTCTACAGCAGGGCTGTAACAGGCAGGCACGGCATGCGGTCATGTGGGACAATGCTTGCACCTTCCACTGTGCTGCACACAAGCAAGGCACACACACTAGTGCACGACTCACATTTATCTGCAGTGCCTGGGACCTGCCTCCATGCTCTGCACAGCACACCTGCAAGTACAGATTGTACACGGATCATACCTCACAAGCACATACCTGGACTGCAACACACACAGGTGAGGGGATCCCACATCACACAATGTTTTGCACACATACTGGATATTTGTCGAACACAATGCATCGTAGGTGCTCCATGTTCAGATACCCATGTTTGTGACTGCTACACACATTGTAACACGCAACAGAGCTTACACTGTACACCACAGGTTACATGCTGTCTGTGTTGTCATACTGTACATTGGGCCTCGGACAGCTGCTACTGCCATGTGCTGACAGCAACCCACACTTCCCTAGAGTGAACACCCATGTACCCACACATGCTTGGGCATGCACTCCACCTAGCTGGGTGACACATTACACAACACATACCATACCTACACTACCCTCACCATGCACAATACCTCCATGTGTCTGGTGTGTTAAACCTGGGGTTATCCCCTTTTTGGTAGATAAACATATATGCTTCACGGCCCTGCTAGCCACACCCTGGACACACACCCATCGCAGCATACATGGTACATGTGTTCTACAGCCAGTACTACTGCCGTCGGCTGACAGGGGTTGTTAATGGCATGGCACCCCGGCAGATGGACAGTCTACATGACTATGCTGACACATATCACAGTGCACTTCCGTAGCATGTACGCAATGGTAGGGACCATGCTATTCCACACAGAGACATGGCGGTACTGGCCTTTTCACAGACGCCACGGTGGTGGTCATGTTCCATGCACATCTGCTGTATGGGCACATGTGCAGGCTGTTGCACGGTGGGTATATTCACATGTGTGGGGTGCATCACTTGACAGCCATGGTGAGTCATCGTGGTCCATCACATGCTCCAAGGCTAGCTACCTACACATGACTGCTGCACATTGCAGTGTGGGTCCTCAGGCAGTGTGGTGGTATGTCTGTGTTGTTTGGCTATATCCACATTCGATGTCGTGTACAACAGTCACCCAGGCATTGCTGACTGAGATAATGTTGGCAACATGCCAGGCAATGGTGTACCTACCAACAATACACACTCTCACTCACTACAGGGTTGCAATCCATACATGGACATCGTAATGTCCCTGTGGACACATACATGGTACTGCCATGCACACGTTATGTCCTAAGACACTGTCCCAATGTCACCTTCCGATCTCCCTAGCTGTTATGTCCCGCCAGCCTGTTTGGTATGTGTCTTCACACCAGCCCACTGACTTCACTGCTAGCCTGTTGTCGGACATTGTGTACCTTGACCGTCACACTGCTGCATCTATCACACTACACATGGGTGGCACTGCATTGCACGTGTGGGACTGCATTCGTACACCCATGACTGGGCCATTCTGTATGGCACTGGGGCACATCCTCACAAACGTGCTTCACACACTCATTGATAACCTCCACGCCTTTACTGGCACCCTTGTTGGGCTTCTGTGTGCCACAGCACGCCACATACAAATGCTGGCCACCTGTCATACCATTGCATGGGTGTTTGGTGTAGTACAGAGGGCAACAGATCAGACATTGTCCTCAGATTGCCCTTCAGCACCATTCCACATTCTGGTATTGGCAATGTACACATCCACCGTCACATCATACCCTGTGTCTCAGGATGTTAGGCTGTATGACTCCTGGACAGGACACACAGTGGTGCCAGCATATCATGCTACCTACTACATGTCAGGTACATGTGGCATTACACAGTCCTCAGTCATGGGGCCCCTCATGTTCACTATTTGCTTACATACACAACATGCTGTCACAGAGTACTGTCCATGCCTAGATATCCCACATCTACATACCTGGCACCATTATAGCTCCACCAGCTCATACAGATAACAATCGTACGGGTGTCGGTGTGGCAGATACATCATGTGGGTGTCATGGCATCAGGATGCATGACACATGGTGCATGCACATCACCTTTGCATAGCAACATTCATCCACTGAGTATCACATGGATACTGTCCCCATACATGCATATCAAATTGTACATGGTTGCTGTACACACACATGCCCCACATGGTGCTGTGGTTGCCGTATTCCACTGTGGCATGGGTACACATCTGCAGGGCCACACCTATCTGTACTGTGTATGCTGCTGGTACATAGGTAGCCATTGTACCTGTGGCATACACACATCTACACACGGGCAGGGTTACAATACCACATTCGTGGTGTACCTTCCACAATGGCTACGACTTTACATGGCACAGCATTATCATGCCATGATGTGTGCCAGGCTCAGACAGTTTACATATGCGGCTGACAGACGGGTAACACATCTGTACACATCTGCATACCACATACACAGGGGTGTCTTCTGTTCTGACATGGACCATGTCCTCCACATTACTGATGCATGTAGTACTCATACATGGCAATTGCAGTGGGCAGTGTGAACGGACCACTCATGGATATGTGCACACATGCCACATTGCATGGGCTGGGCTTCTGTGTTACTTATGCAGACACAACACACACCGTGCTGAGGAACATAGGTCCTGTGCACATCCCGCAGGGACACACAGTGGCACTGTTCATGTGATAGCTCCCTTGCTATTTGAGTGACACGTAGTCATGGTACCACCACAGCAGCAGTACTGTGTAGACATGCAGTTGACACCCACCTCTGCTGTTCACTGGACACTACCATGGGGAGGTGACACTACTGTGTCCACTGCACATGTGTTTACACATGGACCTGCCGGACTTCATTGTTGCCCACATTGCACCTGCTACAGATCGTTTATCCATGGTTACTTGGTGTTCCTTCCATTTCGTATGGCTATTATGCTACTACTCTGTCCCATATGTACAGGCCATACGTATCCTGTTATTGTACATACCAATAGGCCATAACTCCATTATGCATGATATGCCTGTGATACTGTGTATGATGTCTGTCATATCCACCATGACAGCTTTACATTACACATAGTTGACATAGTATCCCCTACTGCAAGGCATACGTGCACGTCGTGCTCACATTACGTATGACATCGACGGTATATGCCCATACACATGTGTGCTGTGACAGTATACATACATGTCCTATCCCCTGCTATGGCACTTCCTTGTTGGACATCCACTGCCAGCATCGGCGTATGGTGTGGCATTGTTCTGTGTTATGCCCCCCTGTGGCAGCCCTTGTGTTATCCCGGCTGTGTACATGATGTCCCACTGCTGTGCACACAGTGTCCACAGTCATTGGTATGCTCAGCAGGATAGCACTACATAACCACCTTTCACCACTCTCTGCATTATGTACAAGTATCCTTACTTACAAACACCGTTCACATACAGTGCAGCTTCGTCATACACATCATGCGTTACACACCCGTAACATATCGTGGGTTCTACATACCTTTTATGTGTTTCCTTCCGTTTTCGTTACGTGTCTCGCTATTGCGGTTTCTCACTATATCCGTTTGTAGGTTGTAGTTCGGTATGAGCATACGGTTTGAATATCCCGGGAGTCATCCTTATATCCGTTGTTACCTGCAACATGTGGGTTCATCACACCAATGGCTGTTCCTCAGTGTGTACTTGTGTGCATATCACCTGTGCATCTACTCCATTCGTACATTACGTGTCGTAACTAAGGCATGGTTGCATTCCTCACCTGGGCGTAGGTTATTTGCCCTACCTTCGTGGAGATGGTCTGTATTGTGTTATGTTATGTGTAACTGCAGCCGCTATGTGTGGCGTCAGGTACATTTCGCAGTGGTGTTAGCCGTGGATTGTGTGTGTTGGGTATGGTATTCTGTTCGACATGTGGGTATCCCTGTCCTGACGGCGTCTGTTGATGGCGTTTTGCATTCGGATGTGTAACATAGCTGTTGTATTCCTTTACACAACGGATGCAAGTATGCATCCGCTGTTCATAGTGTTTCCCACGCGAGATGTTGCGGTTATGCAGCTGTCATTGACTGCCTGTATGTTTGTGCTGCTATTACGGCTTGTATCCCTTTGATATGTGCGATGGGGAATATCGGAGGTTGTAGGTGACGAATACGGGTTGTGGGCCTTGCATCTCTACATACACGGTATGCTTGTCTGTGTGCTCCGTCCCTTCCTGGGGAGTTGGCAGTTACTTGTCTGTTGTTCCGGGAGTGTAGGTTGTATTCCTGTCATGTGGTGTTGGTATCACCTGCGTGTGTGCTTCCTGCATGTATTCCTCCATCACATTGGTGGTATATCTGCGGCTGTTTGTACGTGACGTCTATCCCTTGTCATTCTGTCCCAGATATTTACAGTCATTGTGGTCCTGTACTTGGGATGGCCTGTTTGCTAGTGGTTGCCACCTATTCAGGTGGCGATTGCTTGTTTGACACTTGTAGAACACACAGCGGTGTTTATGGGCCGATACGTGGCCACGATCAGTACCGGGGTAGCACATGCGTATTTCCGCGGTACATACCTATTGCTTTGTAACTTTGCCGACGTATCGTTTTGCAATTAGCATATCGGTGTCATACATACGGTCATGATTTGTACATACGTCCTTTCCATTTCATGTGGGGTATATTCCTGTGGTACATTCTGGGACATTTTCACTTTGCATCGTTATACGTCGCCACACGCCTAGCCAGGAAGGGGCTGTCAGTACTACTTTGGGAGTACTGGTGTACATACGCCTGAGGTTACTATACTGTATGCCTACACATGTTGTTCCACTCCACCTGTCACATGGCACCAACATACACATTTTACAGTGGCACACACATTACACTCGCACAGCGGAACACAAGGCACCCTCACCGCACACATACACATACTGCGGCAGTCACAGGGACGGTTGCACACGGTACCTGCGTGGCCCGCATCACCGGCGGCGGTGTCTACCTCCCCCCTCATATCATCGTAGTATTACCCGCGCATGTACTGTTACTGTACTGTGGCCTGGCGATCATCCCGAGTCACGGTTATGCATTTCGGTATGTTGACCTTTCCATGGGTGGCGGTTTCCTGTTCTGTTAAACCTCCCGGATGCTCAGGTTGTCGTTCACTATGTTTACTATGTACAGATATCGAGTGTTACTTCTCTGTCACCTTACATCCCTCTGATTCCCTGTCTTACCTGTTGTACTTATATGTATATGTGTACATATATTTCTATGTGTGTAATTATATCTATCTCCGTATCTGTATATGCACATATCTACATGTCTATATGTATACACCTTGCGGCAAACGTGGCAGCATACAGCAACGCCGTCTGCTGTAGGACCCACGTACGGTTCAGGTGTTGGCGTTCCATGCTCCGCTGGCTGTTGGGTGTGCAGTTTTTGGGTGCTGCCTATGTTGGAGTCACACATGGGGCCACCCACACGGTACACTTTACGGGTGGCCATGTTTGTGTGCCGTCCATTTCACTGTGTGTGCAGGTAGGGAGGTGTCAGTCCATGGGGCCTACGCTGTCAGAGTATGTGCTATACGTTCCCTCTTTGCCAGGGCATAGGCATATTGGGTACGCCTCCATCTGCCTACTGGGGCTGGCACAGTGTGTTCATGGTCCTGAACCCTCTGTGCCTGTACTGGCCTTGGCGGTTGTGGTGGGCTTTGTGGCCCTTCACCATTATGTCCCTGCAGCAGCTGCTTCCGCAGGATCATATTATGTAGCATGACACATACTATGAATATGTGGGCACATGTGCCTGGAGAGTACTGCAAGGCTCCACCGGATGTATCCAAGCACCGGAACCATGATTTCAGCATCCCAAACACATGCTCTATGATTATTCTGGTTTGTGCGTGTGCCTCATTATGCCATTCTTGCATGTGTGTGTGTGCATTTCTGATGGGAGTCATCATCCACGGCTCCAGTGCATAGCCAGCATCCCCCACAAGGTGGCCTTGTGGGATGTCCCCCCTGGCGAATACCTGGTACAGCTGTGAGGCATGCCAGATATGGGAGTCATGGTAGCTTCCAGGGCTGCCAGCACACACATCCATGATAATGCCCTGCGCATTGCACACAAACTGGCAATTGATGGAGGGGAATCCCTTGCGGTTTATGTAGCGTCTACCCTGCTCCCCAGGGGGTGACTTGATTTGTATGTGCGTACAGTCTATCGCACCCAGTACCTCCGGGTATTGTGCCACACGGTGGAAGTGGCGCATATTGCTAGCCAACTCCTCCTGAGATCTGGGGAAGTATATATGCTCATTGGCATGTGGTAACATGGCATCCAGAAACTGGTGTAGTACCCTGGATGCTGATGCCTATGAGATACCCATTATATCCCCAGTTGGCCTTTGAAAGGTACCTGTGGCCAGTATTCGCAAGCTTACACATACCTTTGTGTCCACTGGGATGGGCTCCCCTCTGTTGTTTCTTGTTCTCAGGCGTGGCTGGCACAGCTCCGCTATTTGCTGTAAAGTGTCCCTATCCACCCTGTAACGCTCTACTATCTCCAGGTCTTGTAGCCCCTGGTAGGTTACCCTTGGTCTGAACACTCTCCTTCTCCTCTGAGGCCTATGGTAGTTGTCGGCACCCTCCTCCACAACTCCGTCTGTCTCTAAAACATGCTGGTGGATCACGGCCACGGCGGCACCCAACATTAACATTTTAAAAGTTCCCCGTGTGTTTACACCTAGAGTGCGGCGTTTGGGAATACACGGCTGTGTGTTGTGTGCATTCACACTTTATACTGTTGTGCTGTACACCCGGTGATGTCATAGGGTGTGTCTGTGCGGCCGTATCTGTGGATTATCTTCCGTGTTTTACCATTAGCGCTGCAACGCTGTTGCCTTTGGTGTTGCATTACTCTTGCCTGCATTGGTTTACATTTCGACCTTACCTTACTGTTTCTGCACGTTGCACCTACTATTTCCTGGCATGCATCCTGTAGAGCCCTGTCATGTGTGGTTTCTGGGACATGGCATATCGTGCGTTTTGTGTGCCGCCGCCGTTATGCTGCCTGTCTACTTGGCTCTGCTGTGTCAGGTCTTCACTATTTGTAATCTGATACCTCCCCTACTTTCTTTGCATTCATATACCTCCCCTATCCCGTTTTGCAGGTTTCTGCTTGCAGAGTTGTCAGCTGCCACCAATTGGCATTCGTGGGTTGATTACTGTTGATTGCTCATTACTACTCCGATTACACTGCTTCCGCATTTCCTCATATTCACAGCATCACCTTCCTGTATCCGTTGTTGTTGACAGGGCGGGCGTCACATGACTGGGTTACGGGAACGTAGTCATCCTCGTGCATATGCATCTCTGCGCGCATTGTGTGCTCTCAGCTCAACTATTTCCCCACACGCCGGTCCTGCTGCTGTGCTGTGCAATGTACAGCCCATGTTTGCTGGGCTCCAATGTGCTTCCTCCTACAGTGGCACACCCCTCTGCGGTTGACATGTATTCCCTCTGAGCACTCCTCGGTGTATTACCGCTGCGCCGTTTGGTACAGCCTTACGCCGGCGGGGGTTTTGCGATTCAGTATCATCTGCCTCATTTGCATGGCATTGACTACTAATTCATAGTTACCGCGCCGAACAGTGCCGCGACTCCTTGGCAACCCTTGCACCGTGGATGTGGCTTTCCATGCATACCATGGTGTATTGTGGCTGTGAAGCTGATGTATATTACACTGCTCTTTTATGACATTGTCATATTATTTCATTGTTTAGCACCTTCCGCGGACATGTCCTGGGGTTCTGCTGTGTGTTTCTGTGGACATGCCATTTATGTCATTATTTACATGTTGTGCATGTTTTCTTTTGACGTTCTTTGTGTCTTTCGCCATTGGCATGTGGCAACACTGTGATACCTGACGTTGATAGCTTCCGTTACTCCTATGTCATGTTTGGGTAAATGTAAACCGTTTTTTTTTTTTTTTGGTTTACATTGCCGTGCCCTTATGCTACGCCTGCGCCACTTCGTGGATCGCTATCTGCCTTCATTTGCATGGTGCAACACCGCACATGGGGTATTTAACATACCTACGCCGGTGACGGCGCAATTCCGGCGCACGCCGGTAGTGCACGTGGAATTGGATCGTACCTGAATCGCTCGGCAGCCATATCTGGCGTTGTAACGCCTACGCTATGCGTCCGCCTGGCGCAAGGTTCATGAATCCCGGGGTTTTTGTATCAATAAATTGCTTCTTTTGTACTTTTTATTTATATTTACCTGTATATCTTCTAAGTTTTTCTGCCTGTGCTGATATTTTTAGTATATTATTTGCGATAGGACACAATCCTGAACTGTTCTGATACTGCGCTTTGCTTTTATCACGTCTATCTTTGAGTATTTTTGTTGATCTGTTCATTCTTCTATACTCTTCTAACAGTGTCACTTTGTCTTAATTGCTTTTAGTTTTCTCTATTTGATTCTTCCATGTTGACATTTGATTTCTCCATTTCTTTTCCCTTACTGTCCTGTGTTTTGTGGTCCAGGGAATTGTTATGACTAGGCTTGTATAGGCCCTAGGGCTGATAGCCTAGTACCAACCTATGAAGACTTTGTGTTATTAATTTAGCTATACAGTAATATGTCCTATTCACATCTTTTATATTGCATGAATCTCTGCGAACAGATGTTCATCGTGTTTCACTGTTGCAGTGATTACAATTGGGTTATCCTGCTGGCAGGCTACCCGCAGTCGGCCTGAATTCCAAAGTCTAGGTCTGGCGGCGGTTCCTGTCACCTCCTCCCTGACGTAAGTGCGGCAGGGGTATAAAAGATGCAGCCGACGCCATTTTCTTCAGTCCTTCTTGCCGCGTGGTGCCCGAAGCAAAAGCAGTTCGCAAGTGCCGGTCGGCCGACTCCTGAGACTTTTAAGTTTGAATTTCAGATCCGAAGTTTTCATTAAAAGCTAAGTACCCCGTTGGGGAAACTTTTTTCTTGCTCCAGACCGATGTCAGAAAAAGTTAATAATTGTATTTCTTGTGGGAAGCAAATACCTCATAAGGATTTTCATTCTTACTGCATTTCTTGCCTAGGCCCTGACCACCACGACGTTGCTAGTTGTCGGTTTTGTGCTAGATTTAACCAACGCACTATTAAGCATCGGTACGATTTTGCATTTCATTATTTTGGTAGAAGATTTAATTATATGATGCCGTCGGAACAGCCGACTACCGGAGTTTACAAAAAACGCAATGAAAAGGACAGGCATCCGAGGTCCAAAACAGACGACGAGGCTTCTTCTAGGCCAGTCGCCGGTTCGCCAGTTCTCAGTGAGGTGCTTTTGCAGCCCCTGACGACCACTCCTTTAGAGCCGCAGGCCGATACCAGCTCTCATGTGTAGTCAAACAAGCCTACAGAAACTCAAGGTATTGGACCTTTGACAACCATTCCCTCAGATGGGTCTGGAGCCGCTGAGCAGGCATCGGCTTCTAAGGGCGTTTTCAGGCCTACACAATTGTATGTTAAAATGACTTCAGCTTCAAAGGCAAAGACTAAAGCATCTTTAAGGACAAATAAACAAGTACAACAGCCCCATGGACAGGCCTCCATGCCTAAAAAACAGATGCTCAAAATGGCCGAAGACCTGATTACTTTGATCAGGGGTTTTCTTCCCCCTCCTGACAAGAGGCCTAGGCAAGAGATAGAATATGAATCTTCAGATCAGGTTTCCATTTCATCTGATTCCTCTTCTGATCAGGAATACTCTCTTCCTCCTTATGAGGATTCTGATGCTGAAGAATCTATCCCCTCAGCTTCTCCTCCTGAGGATTATTCTTTTGGGGAAACACTGTATACCATGAGAGAGCATTTCCACTGGGAGAGCCAAGATTATTCAGAGTCTAAGAAAAGGCTCAGAGACTTTCTTTTACTTTCTCAGCTCAGGCCCCTTGCCATTCCACCTGTGCTAGACATTGTAGATGATGTATTTTCAGAGTCCAGTCTGACTCCTGACTCCTTACCTCCAGCTCCTGTTAAGCCAGACAGATACTACAGGGTTCCAGACACCCACAAATTTATTTTTAAGAACCCTGCTGCTGACCCAGAAACTATCTCTCGGGGTCCCAAGGGGGTCAAGGCTTCCACTGCAAAAAACCCTACCCCCTCTGACAGAGATTCCAGGGCACTGGACAGATGGGGAAAAAAGATTTACACTGCTACCTTGGCTATAAGGGCTTTAAATTGTCAGTTTCATATGCTTAAATATCAGCAATACATTATGTCACTGCTTAAACAGAAAATGTTGACAAATTCTGAATGTGCAGAAAATAAAGAAATGCAGTATTTATTGCATGCAGCTGAACAAGTTGGAAAGCATACTTTACAATGTGGTTTTGATTCTTTGGAGGCCTCCTGCAGAGCCACTGTTACGGGTTCTGTCATTAGGAGGCATGCTTGGTTAAAGGAACAGAATCTGCCTGATCATGTTAAAGCAAAATTATTAGATGCTCCATTACAGCATGATACCTTGTTTGGTGTTAAAGCAGAAGAGGTTTTGAAGAAAATGGAGGACAAAGCTGAATCTATGCAAACAGTCAATGATTTCTTACAGGTACAGCCCCCAAGGTTTAGCAGACACTGGCCTACAAAGAATTGGTCCTTTCCAGTGTCAGACAGGCCACAAAGAGGCAGATACAGATGCCCTAGAGGCAGATCCCAGCCCCAAGGCTCATACAGGTCTAAACAATGGGGTGCTTCTACCTCCAAAAGTGGAGAAGACAAATCACAGCCATACAGAAAGCAGTCCCAATGACTTCCCCCTGCCAGCACCAAGCACTTATATTCTGGCAGCTCCTTTAGGGGGAAAACTAGCACTTTTGTCTCAAAACTGGCACCTAATCACCCAGGACAAATGGGTCTTGAACATAGTATTACAAGGTTACAGGTTCCACTTTCACACCCTGCCAAGGGCAAACGGTATGCCAGACCTGCCATAAAATCAATAGGCAGAGACACAAAAGCAAGTTTCATCCCTCATGGTCATGAGGGCAATTCAGCAAGTACCACAGCAAGAGTAGGGACAAGGATTTTACTCAAGACTTGTCTTGGTGCCCAGAAAGGACAAAGCCTGGAGGCCAATACTGGACCTATCTATTCTAAACACATACCTGGATGTTCCAAAACTGAAAATGTTGACTCTAAAGCAGCTTCTGCCCATGCTGGGAAAGAAGGCTTGGCTTGTAACTTTAGACCTAAAAGAGGCATACCTGCATGTCCCAATTAGACAATCATGCAGAAGATACCTCACATTTATAGCTGGCTCAATGCACTACCAATTCTCTGCACTGCCCTTTGGCTTAGCTACTGCACCCAGGGTCTTCACAAAATGCCTGGCACCAGTAATTGCATTTTGCAGACAAAGAGGAATACAAATATATCCTTACTTGGACGACTGCCTTATTGAAGCAGAGAACAAGGACATACTACTACAGCATCTGGCATTTGTAAAAAGATTATTAACATGCCTAGGGTACACAGTAAACGAAAAGAAATCAAACCTTGTACCCTCTCAAGAGATAATATTCCTGGGTGCAAGCTTAAATACAACTGCCCAGATGGCTTATCTCACGCCAGACAAACAAAGGCAACTGACTACTTATTTCAAAATGTTGGCAACAAACACCCAGTTAACTGCAAGAAAAATTCTGCAGGCTTTGGGCTTCATGGCATCCTGCATTCTGCTAATTCCATGTGCAAGACTGCATATGAGGAAACTACAATGGTATCTAAAAAGTGTTTGGACTCAACATTACCACAGCCTGGAAACAGTAATTATACTCATTCCCTGCCTGGAAACAATGATTATACTCATTCCCTGCCTGGAAACAGTAATTATACTCATTCCACAGCCTGGAAACAATAATTATACTCATTCCACAGCCTGGAAACAATAATTATACTCGTTCCACAACCTGGAAACAATAATTATACTCATTCCCTGCCTGGAAACAATAATTATACTCATTCCACAGCCTGGAAACAATAATTATACTCATTCCACAGCCTGGAAACAATAATTATACTCGATGTCCTTCATGGATGCATCTGCAGTCATAACAAGTGGGGTTGTCCTGTCGTCAGGCAGCCCTGCAGTCGGCCGGATTCCAAAGTCCGGGTCCGGCTTCGGCTGATGTCGCACTCCACCCGACGTCATCTCTGTTGGTCTTCGGGTATAAAAGCATCAGCCGACGCCATTTTCCTCAGTCTTTCTTGCCGCGTGGCACCCGAAGCAGAAGCTGTTCGCAAGTGCCGGTCGGTCGGATCCAGAGATTACTTCTACCGAATACTACTTCGAAGACTTCTAAAGCTAAGTACCCCGTTGGGGACTCTTTCTTGCCTCAGCCGATGTCAGAAAAAGTTAACAATTGTTTAACCTGTGGGAAACAAATACCTCATAAAGATTTCCACTCTTACTGTCTGCCTTGTTTAGGCCCAGCCCATTATACTTATTCCACAGCCTGGAAACAATAATTATACTCATTCCACAGCCTGGAAACAATAATTATACTCGTTCCACAGCCTGGAAACAATAATTATACTCGTTCCACAGCCTGGAAACAATAATTATACTCGTTCCACAGCCTGGAAACAATAATTATACTCGTTCCACAGCCTGGAAACAATAATTATACTCGTTCCACAGCCTGGAAACAATAATTATACTCGTTCCACAGCCTGGAAACAATAATTATACTCATTCCCTGCCTGGAAACAATAATTATACTCATTCCCTGCCTGGAAACAGTAATTATACTCGTTCCACAGCCTGGAAACAATAATTATACTCGTTCCACAGCCTGGAAACAATAATTATACTCGTTCCACAGCCTGGAAACAATAATTATACTCATTCCCTGCCTGGAAACAATAATTATACTCATTCCCTGCCTGGAAACAGTAATTATACTCATTCCCAGCCTGGAAACAATAATTATACTCATTCCCTGCCTGGAAACAGTAATTATACTCATTCCACAGCCTGGAAACAATAATTATACTCATTCCACAGCCTGGAAACAATAATTATACTCATTCCACAGCCTGGAAACAATAATTATACTCATTCCACAGCCTGGAAACAATAATTATACTCATTCCCTGCCTGGAAACAATAATTATACTCATTCCCTGCCTGGAAACAATAATTATACTCATTCCCTGCCTGGAAACAATAATTATACTCATTCCCTGCCTGGAAACAATAATTATACTCATTCCCTGCCTGGAAACAATAATTATACTCATTCCACAGCCTGGAAACAATAATTATACTCATTCCACAGCCTGGAAACAATAATTATACTCATTCCACAGCCTGGAAACAATAATTATACTCGTTCCACAGCCTGGAAACAATAATTATACTCATTCCCTGCCTGGAAACAATAATTATACTCATTCCCTGCCTGCAACAGGAGTTTCGATGGTGGGCACCGGCCTGTCACCACAACAAGGGGCAGCCATTCACCTTACCCCCAGCCAGGCAGACATTGACAACAGATGCATCAGATTATGCCTGGGGGGCCCACATGCAGGAAGATGTATTCAGGGCTCATGGTCCGCAATCTAAATGCATCTACATATCAATCAAAAAGAGATGCTAGCTGTTCAGAATGCCCTGACAGCCTTCAAGGATCTACTCCATCCAGGACAACTGCTGATAAAGACAGAATACTACAGTCATGTGGTACATAAACAAGCAGGGAGGCACACATTCCTACCCCCTTTGCAGACTAGCCATGATTTTGTGGGACACGGCATTGACTTACCAAGTACATCTGCAAGCACAATTCCTGCCAGGAAAGATAAATACTCTGGCAGACGAACTAAGCAGAAACCTCATGGATCCCCACAAGTGGAAATTGGATCCACAAGTCTTCAACATAACAAGGAATTGGGGATACCTGGACATAGATCTATTTGCCTCCCCTCACAACTGCCAACTACAGAGATTCTGCACAAGGACTTATCACAAGCAAGCATGGAAAGTGGATGCTCTGTCATTCAGCTGGAAAAGTCTAACAGTATATGCCTTTCCTCCTCTGCCTCTCCTCCCCAAGGTACTCCTAAAGGTCAGACAAGAGAAGCCAAGAATGATTCTGATTGCCCCAGACTGGCCCCGCCAGTACTGGTACCCAGTCCTAAGGAACTTGACTCAATGCCCAGCATGGACATTACCTCAAATTCCTCACTTACTGACCCAACAAAACAATCAGATCCTGCACAGCCAACTCAGGACCTTAAATCTGGCAGCATGGCGGATAATGTAGCTTTTCAAAACACATCTCTCTCTAAAGCAGTGATGGATGTTATCTTGGAGGCCAGGAGGCCCAGGACCAGAAGAGATTCTGTGCTTGGAACCAGGCACAAGGAATTGACATGATTGTTCCAAATATCCCTCAGATTTTGCAATACTTAACTGAGATGCTGAACAAAGGCCTATCTTTTTCATCAATTAAGATTCATGCCTCTGCCATTTCAGCTCATTACAATACAGAGACACCTATTTTTTTTCTCATCCTTTATTAAGGCAGTACCTCAGAGGTGCCAAAAACTTACAGCCTCCAAGGAGATCATCAATACCTTCATGAGACCTCAATTATGTCTTGGAAAAACTCACTCCGCCTCCTTTTGAGCCAGCCGCTACAGCTGATATAAAATTTTTGTCATGGAAAACAGCTCTGCTCCTAGCAATAACCTCGGCAAGACGAGTCTCAGAGCTACAGGCACTCATGGCTGTGGAACCATTTATCATTTTCCTTCCAGATAGGGTTTTTCTAAGGACAAACCCCACATTTATGCCTAAGGTAGTGTCCAATGTGGCCCTCAACCAAACTATTCATTTGCCTACTTTTTATCCAAACCTGCAGAATAAGGGTGAGAAACTTCTACATTCTTTGGACATACACAGACAGCTGCGCTTCTACTTGGACAGAACCAAAGCTTTCAGAAAGGCAGGATCACAAGGAAAGGCGATCTCAAAGCAGACTATTTCAAAGTGGATAGGTCACTGCATACGTTTATGCTATTCTCAATAAGAGCATTAGGCCACATTCAACCAGAGCAGCAGCCTTCTTCAGAGGAGTGCCAACCAAAGACTTTTTAGAGGCTGCAACCTGGAGTTCAGTAAACACTTTTACAAAGCACTACCACTTACCACTCTACTCCAAATCCAGGGCAGGCTTTGCCACTGCAGTCCTGCAGGGCCTCATAGCCGCTCCTAATTCTATTTAGTTCCAGCCTCCCAACATTAGCTTTGGGATTCAACCCAATTGTAATGACTGCAACAGTGAAACACGATGAACATAGTACAGTTGTGTGCCTACCATAAATGTAGATGTTCGAATGTATTCACTGTTGCAGTCCAGGTTACCCACCCACCATCCCCATATCTTTGCTGGAACTTATCTGTACTTCTCTATTCTATACAACCTATGTGGTGTATTTGCTTGTAGATGAAGGAAACTTGTTTCTTGGTGCATGCATGCTTTATAGACATATTTTTAGCCTACCCTTTTGGGGGCACCTGACATCTGGGGCAAGAAAAACTGAAGAAAATGACGTAGGCTGCATCTTTTATACCCCTGCCGCACTGACGTCAGGGAGGAGGTGAGAGCAACCGACGCCGGACCTAGACTTTGGAATTCAGGCCGACTGCGGGCAGCCTGCCAGCAGGATAACCCAATTGTAATGAGTGCAACAGTGAATACACTCGAACCTCTACATTTATGGTAGGTACACAACTATACTTTCTAATTACTGTTTATTTTATCAAACATGTTTTTGAGGTTTTATTGACTTTCTGTAGTCTATTTCGTTCATTGATCTTAATATGTCTGTCCATCTCTATTAAAACAAGCTCAGATCATTTTCCCGTAAACTGAGGGCACAACCTTTGCTCTTCATTTCCTGCAGGCATTCTATGGAAAGTACCAGAGTATCTTCCTGTACCACGTTCTCCTATTTCATCTTGTGTCATCTGTTGCCTCTTCATATGGGAACTCACTCGCCTATCACTGCACAGCAATGACTGCGTCAGAGTTGCCACAGTTTCATGTTCCTTCCCTTGCTGTGTAACTCCAGCTGAACTTTTGTACTGGTTTCTTATGGAAGGCTGAGAAGTATCTTCATGTGGCAACTGATCCTATGTTTCCCACTCCACTGGTGTCTCCCTAATCTGGACATCCATTGCTCTATCCTTCTGTGACGTTATTGGAGTTAGATTTTCTACACTAAATCCTTCACTTCGCAGGTACTCCATAACCTCAGTTTCTATTTCTTTAACTTCTGCATTACTAACCCTCTTTTCTACTTTTCCTGTTTGTTTTCTTATTTTTTTATATTGTAAAATTTTTCCATATCCGGACGTGTTTGCTTGTATTTCTCTTCAAAAATCTCTGGTGCTGCTCTTTTTGTATTGATTAATTTTGCTTTCTCCTTTGCATAAATATTGCACCATATTAAATCTGTTTTTCTTTCTCATGTGCATATTTCTTCTTCAGATGTCTCCTGCTCCTCCTGTTTCTCCTTGCTTGGGGGGACTCCTTATTCTGTCATGCTGTGATGTAACCTGTTTTACAGTTTCTACACTAAATCCTTCACTTCACAGGTACTCCATAACTTCAACGTTTTTGCCCTGGGTCTTGATCACCCAGTCTATATATCAGTGTCATCTTGATGAGATTTCTGTGAAGGAAAGGTGATCACCAAGACTTGAGGATGAATTCAGTTGCACCTCTCCTTTGTTGCTGATTTATCACCTCTCTGGGTAGCTAAGGCAGTGTCCTCTTAGATTTTGAGGACTCAGGTGCTGAATTTTCTGCATCATCTCTTCGTAACTGTCCTTTCCAGGTAGTCAGGTATTCTATTAGTGCACTTACAGTGCTGTAGATGCCTTTTCTAGAGCAGCTACTACTTGGTCTGTCTCTCTTTCTCTGCAGATTCTTATGCCTTAAGAATGTCAAAGCATAGCTTCAGGAATCCATTCTGGATAAGCAGCATCTTTTTGGTTCTGTGGTACTAGAACTGTTGAAGACCTTGCAAGAGAAAGGTAACATTATGCAAGATCTTAAGCAAATCTTTTTCTAATGTCCCTAAATATGATAGAAACCTCCCTTCAAGATTGGTCTTCTTAATTGTAACAAACAGAAACCTCAAAAAGGTAAAATGTCATAAAAAGCTGATTTCAGGACAAGGTTGTGCAGGATTCCAAAGGTTTATGAACCCTTCTTTCCTGACAAACTAGACTCTATATGACTATCTGCCTTCTACCCTTCACCACCACCTTGGCCTTTTCCAGATTCCTCTGTCTCAAAAGCCATCTCTTTCTCTCACAACCTGGCAAGTCATAACTTCAGGTAAATGGGTCCTGTCCATTATTAAGAAGAGTTTCAGAATGTCTTTTATTGCTCTCCACAGCCTTTTCCAAGCAGATTTACCTTATTCTCCCACTTCAAGACCTCTTCAATCAGGGGACAATAGTGTTTGTGCCCCCTCATTTAGAAAGATGTTTCTGTTACCCAGAAAGGAGGACAATTAGACACTGTTTTGGACCTTTACTTTCTCAACACTTTCTCAGAATTTCAAGTTTTAAGATGCTGACCTTGCAGTCTTTGCTTCCAATGATTCTTCCTCAAGCCTTTTTGGTGACCTTAGACTTAAAGGGTGCTAACCTTTATACTATTCATCCAAAATTAAATAAAAAAAATCATAAGATTTTGTCTCTTTAGATAACTTTAATTCTGATTTACTCTTTGGTCTTTCAGCTGCACCCAAGGCTGATCAGGTGATGACAAAGTACCCAGCTCCGGTTGTTGCTTTTTGCAGACCTTGAGGAATACATATTTTTCCATATTTAGAAGATGTCCTCCTCTCAGGCTCCTTCACAAGAGATTCTGCTAACACATTAGCGTTTTGTTGTCAATCATCTTAGAATCGTGGGGTTCACATTGAAACTAAAGAACTGTTGCTTAGCTCCTTCCCAGGATCGGAATTTCCTAGGGTGCAGACTCAATACTCTGTTAATGACAGCTTTTCTTCCTAGAGACAAGGTCCTCTTCCTGTCAGATTTTCATGTGACCTCCATAGGAAAGATTTTGAGAGCCATAGGATACATGGAGTCAGTGATTCCTCTGACAACTTATGACTGATATCACATGAGAAAGGGTCCATCAGTGAGATATTCCCCAGGTGTTCTTTTTGCCTCCACACATAACAGACATCTTAGGCTGCTCAAGAGTGCCGGATGCTGTGTCCTGTCCTTGGAAAGGAAGGATGTCCTTCTACTCCCATGTTGCAGTATTCTTACTTTGGGGTCCTCCACCTCAGGTGACCCGAACGTCAGCTCCTATGCAAAAGCTTAAGCCTGGTTCCTGCTAGTGTGTGGGACGTTAAACACAGGGCCATACACCAGGGGCCTTAAATGTGACATCTGCATGCACAGACCTCAGAAATTCTCCGCTGTAGTCAAACGTCAGATTGATCGCTTTGCTCTGCTAATTTCAACACGTCTAAAGATAAGTGCCCCATTGGGGAAACCTTTTTATTCTTGCTTGAGCTTTGGTTGTTGCTTCATTTCTTAACCGATGTCTGCTAGGATGGGGAAATGTAGGTGCGGACATCAAATTCCACACAAAGACTGCTCCTCTTGTCATCAGACCCCCCACCAACCGCTGATATAAGGGTTGTGGGACATCTGCCAGAGCCAGCATCTTCAGCAGCTACCCTTGTGTAAGCTGTTTCTGAAGCACCAGCGGGCACGTCCTCTGAGGTTATTCCAACTTCGGCTACAGCCAAGGTCGTGGGGGAACCAGGCTCCACCCAACATCCATCTGCAGTCCAGGAATACAAATCCTCTCCCACAGGCCAGATCCCTGAAAGTAGGCCCACTGTATCTACAAAATCTACTCCTCTAAAAAAGGATTAGAAAACTTAACTGCTTCCTCTGAGGAACAACCTGACTGGCAGTCCTTCTCCCAGTCCTTGCTGAAGGCCTTCATGACCCGTAGGCCTTCAGCATCTACAGCTGCAGCATTGCCTGTCCTCAGCCCCAGACCTGCCTTAGCTGCCTCTATACCTCCCACCTTCACCCAGGAGGAAGACACCTCCTCCTCCTCTGATGAGTCCGTCACCTACTCATCTCAAATAGCCACTCCGTTGGACTATTACTCCCCAGATGAGGACCCCCCCCCAATGATATCACATTTGGGGAGACGTTTACTAAAATTAAGGTGTACTTTAAGTGGAATACAATCGAAATGTTAGAAATCCAAAAAAGGTATTTTGAATTGTTCCAGGTGGAATCACCTTCCCCCTCACCTATCCGTCCTGTGATTCCAGCCTACCTGGATGCCTTTGCATCAGCTTCTAAGACAACAGAGTCACAACCTCCTGCTCCCAAGAGAACTGATTGCTTGCATAAGGTCCCTGATGACAACACATTTCTTATAAAGCCCACCTTATCAGATCCTGCAGTTATTGCAGTGGCCCCTGACGAGCAGTCCAGACTCGTATCTTCCTCCTCTCTCACTTTCTGACAAGGACAGCAAGGTCATGGACAGGCTGGGGGAAAAGATATATACCTCTTCCACACTAGCCTTCTCACATGGTCAAATATGTCTTAGATTTGGTTACTCAGGCTTCCTCTTTAATCTCCTCCATGCCTGAGTCCCCCAACAAGTCTGACAAGTCACAGGTAGCATCCAAGCTGTCCCTGGCATCTCAGGTTGCCAGACAGTTGATAAAGTGCAGCTATGATGCTGCTGTGTCCTCTGCAATATCTGCAGTGTCAGTTTCTGTTTTGTGCATGTACTCCTCACTAAGATTACAGCCCCTGCCTGAAGACTTTAAGACCTAGATATTGGATACTGCACTAGACAACAAATTCCTGTTTGGCAAACAGTCTGCAGAACTGTTTAAAAGCCTCCAGGTGAAAGTAAGGAACTCCCGGACCTGAAACACCTACTGGTCTCTCCAGTTCTTAAATTTTACAGAACTTACCCTGCAAAAACTTCCTTTGTCAGAACTCCTGCACCAATCTCCTCCTCCTCTTCCAGACACAGAAAAGGATCCAGAAAGACCACCTACCCTAGAACTAGTCCTTGTCAGCCTCCCAGCAGACAGCCCTTTCAAGACAGGGACAACAGTGTGCGACTCCCACCTTCACCTCTCATCTGGCCTCACTCTCTGTCTCACCCTCTGGAAAGAAATCACTTCAGACCTCTGGGTCTTGGCAATAGTGGAAAAAGGATACTTCATCTCTTGGCAGGAAAAACCCATACCACTAGACATTTCCTTTCCTCCCAAGAACCAACTACATCTAATCCCTCAGATTATCCAAGACCTTCTCACCCAAGGGACCATAGAACCTGTCCCTCCTGGCCAAGATGGGGGAGGGTTTTACTCCAGGTTATTCCTGGTGCCAAAAAAGGACGGCCTTTGGAGACCCATCCTGGATTTATCCTTTCTAAACCTTTTCTGAAGGCCCCTTCCTTCGGAATGCTAGCCCTTCAAAACCTTATTCCACTGTTGCCACTCCAAGCTTTCATGGTCACTTTGGACCTGAAGGAGGTATACCTCCACATCCCATACACCCAAACCACAGGAAGTATCTGTGCTTTGCTGGATCCTCTTCACACTTTCAATTTACTGCTTTGCCCTTTGGTTTATCCACTGCACCAAGAGTCTTCACAAAATGCCTAGCCCCAGCAATAGCCTACTGCAGGACAAAGAGCATTCAAATCTACACCTACCTAGATGACCGCCTCATTCTAGCAGAAGGGAAGTCACTCTCAGAAGTCATCTTCTCTACTCCATGTCCCTTCTCCAGAGGTTGGGATTCATCCTCAACCTAACAAAATTATCCCTCTCTCCAGCTCAGGACAAACTTTTCCTGGGCTGCAGAATAAGGACCGACTTGATGAAGACTTTCCTCCCTCAGGACAAGGTATCCTCCCTTGTCAGCCACTTTCCGGACCTCCTCCAGGTCAACCACCTGACAGCCAGGCAATTCATGTGCTTCCTAGGCCTCATGGCAGCCACTATTCCTATGCTGCTTCTTGCCAGGCTGCACATGAGGAAGTTCCAGTGGTACCTGAAGAATGTCTGGTCACAACATAGCTACCCCCCTGGACTTCCAGGTACCCCTCTTACCATGCCTGAAATCAGAACTGAGGTGATGGATCCAGCAAGTGCAACAAAACCCAGTCCTACCCCTGCAATCCCCCCCATGCCAGTACAATTTATGCACACAGATGCCACCGATCTAGTCTGGGGAGCAATTATGAATGGCCTCAAGGTGCATGTCCTATGGGAGCCCTCCCTCCAGAAAAAGCACATCAACATAAGGGAGATGACTGCAGTCCACCTAGCCCTGCAGGCCTTTCTTCCTCTCATGCAACCTGGACCCCTACAAATCTTCACAGACAACACAATTGTGATGTGGTGCATCAACAAATGGGGGGAATGCAGACATGTGATCTAGCCTCTCAGAACAAAGTGTCACTGCAGGCAGTTTATATACCATCCCAGGACAATCATCAGGCAGATACCCTCAGCAGATCATTCTCTCTGCATTATGAATGGATGTTTCATGAAGGGATGTTGCTCAGAGATGTTTTCTTAGACATTGTCCACCAGTGGGGCATACCTCAAATAGATCTATTTGCCTCCTCCCAGAACAGACAGTTGCAACTTTTCTGTGCCAAGAATCCCTCCCCACTAGCTTTGAGAGTGGATGCCTTTACCATCTCTTGGAAGGGACTGTTCCTTTATGCCTTCCCACTCATTCAGAAATTCCTCCTAAAAATCAGGAGGGACAAGCCAAAATTCTTGCTGGTGACTCCCTATTGGCCAAGGTAGTATTGGTTCCCCCTTCTTCAATCTCTCTCTTAGAGAGATTGAAGAAGGGGGAACCACCACAGGGCAATCACCACACGTTGCCTCACAAGATGGACCTACTCACAGAACAGAAGGGATCTCTTATTCACTCACACCTGGAGATGCTCTGCTTAATCATCTGGGTGATTAACGTTTGATCCCCTTCAGACACCGCTATACTGTGGACATGCTATTTATCTTGCAGGAGGCCAGGAAACCCAATACCAGGAGGTCCTATGTTTCCAAATGGAAAACATTCTCCAAATGGTGTCTCCAAAGGCATAGAGATCCCTTCCAAGTGGATGTTCCCCTAGTCTTAGCCTATGAGTGTGAGCTTATAAAAATCAGACCTCTCATATTCATCAGTGAAGGTCCACTTATCCAACATTTCTGCCGGCTTACCTCTGGATCCACCTCTACTTTCCAGGTTGGATGTCAAACTATTCGTAAAAGGGGTTCTCCACATTAGGCCACCAAAGAAACCTATTCCTCCACCCTGAGCCCTAAACTACGTACTAGAAAAATTCACAATTGCTCCCTTTGAGCCAGCTGGCTGTTTCTCTGCAGATGTGCACATGAAAAACTGTCTTACTGGTAGTCCTTGCCTCTGCCAGAAGGGTTTCAGAATTACAAGCACTAATGGCATCCCCACCCTACACAATCTTCCATAAAGACAGGGTGACCCTGAGCACCAGTCCCTCCTTCATGCCCAAAGTGGTCAATGAGCTGTCAGTCAATCTATTCACTTACCCAGCTTCTTTCCCTCCCCAAAAAATGACAGTGAGAGAATACTCCACTCCCTTGATGTCCACAGGCAGTTAAGGTTCTATTTGAATAAAACCAAAGCTGTCAAAGTCCAATCAGCTCTTTGTGTCCTTCCATCACAGGGCCCTGAGCAATGCAGTGTCCAAACAGTTTCCTGCTGGATTAGGAAAACTATCAACTTCTGCTATTCCTACCACAGAAAGCAATTACCTCATGGGGTCAGGGCACACTCTACAGGAGCTGTGGCCTCTTCTGGGGCCTTCCTCAAAGGCCCGGACACAACTACCATTCCTGAAGCAGCCATATGGTCCTCTGTGCATACCTTCACCAAACATTACAAATTGGACCACATCTCCAGAGCCAGAGCAGGATTTGCAAGGAAAATCCTGCAGGGATTCCTGAAAACTGCAACTTCTTTCACCACCCTTCCTCCTCCTTGAGCTGTGGTACTCTCCCACAGTAAGAATACTGCAACATGGACGAGAAGGGCATCTATGGTTATGATAAGATTTTACACAGCCATTCTTTCCTGTATGCTTGCCACCCACTTCCTGTGATCCTACACATGTCAGTGCTTCCTTTTTGCCCAGACCCACCCACTTCCTGCGATCCTACACATGTCAGGGCTTCCTTTTTGCCCAGACCCACCCACTTCCTGCGATCCTACACATGTCAGTGCTTCCTTTTTGCCCAGACCCACCCACTTCCTGCGATCCTACACATGTCAATGCTTCCTTTTTGCCCAGACCCACCCACTTCCTGCGATCCTACACATGTCAGTGCTTCCTTTTTGCCCAGACAGCATTGATTCCACCTTTCGTTCTTCTTTCTCAGGGGCAATCATTGAAGTTACCTCACAGGATGGACTTGCTCACGTAGAACAAAGGCGTTCTAATTCACCCCAGCTTACAGGCATTGTCTGATTCTTTGGGTGATCGAATGTTAATCCTTTTTAGGCACTGTTTGTCTGTTGATATGCTTAAGGGTGTTCTTCGTGTTTCACTATTGCAGTCATCCCATTTGGGTTATCTGCTTGCAGTAGTCCTCAGTCGGCCTGATTATCAAAGTCTTGGGTCCTGCATCAGTTACTGTCTCATCTTCCATGACGTCAGCTAGTCAGGGGTATAAAGCATGCAGCCGACGCCATTACATCAGTCTTTCTTGCCGTGCGGTGCCCGAAGCAGAAGCAGTTCGCAAGTGCCGGTCGGCAGACTCCTGAAATTTTTGTTTTCGAGTTTCAGAACCAAAGTCTTCAACTAAGCTAAGTACCCCATTAGGGAAACTTTTTCTTGCTCTTAACCAATGTCAGTAAAAGTCAGTAATTGTATTTCTTGTGGAAAGCAAATACCTCATAAAGATTTTCATTCGTACTGTATTCCTTGCCTAGGCCCTTACCATGATGTACCTCACTGTCGGTTTTGTGCCTTATTTAATCAACAAACTGTTCATTGTCTGTATATTTACGCTTCTAAATATTTTGGTACTCAGTTCACTTACCCAGATATGGCTTCGGTAAGCCACCCATCTACCGACATTCTGAGAAAATGCAAAGATAAAGACAGAAACAGGCCACATAGGTCGAAAGCTGCTGACAACGCTTCTCCTAAGCTAGTCGCCAGTTCGCCGGTACTCAGTGAGGTGCTTTCGCAGCCCCTGATACCCGCTACTTCAGATTTGCAGGCCTCTACTGAGACCCATTCGGAGTCCGGTATGCCAAGAGATGCTTCAACTGTGGAACCTGCGTATGTCTCTACCTTGGATGGGTCCAGAGCCGCTGTGCAGGCACCGGCTTTTGAGGGTGTATTCAGGCCTACTGACTTACATATTAAATGGACGCCATCTTCTTCTTCAAGGCCTAAAACTCGATCCATGCCTAGAAAACCGACGCCCAGACCGCGTGGTCAGGCCTCTATGCCTAAAAAACAAATGATAAGAATGGCTGAAGACCTTATTACTTTAATCAGGGGAAGCCAACCTTCCCACTCTGAGAACTAGGACTGAGTTTGCTTATGATTCTTCTGATTAGGACTCTGAAATTTCTGTTTCCTCTGATGACCAGGATTTACCCTTATTTACCTATGAGAATTCTGATGCAGAGGACTCTATTCCCTCTGCTTCCCCCCAGAGGATTTCTCTTTTGGTGAAACCTTGCAGTCTTAGGGAGCATTTTTACTGAGAAAGCCAGGATTACTCTGACGCTAAAAAGAGGCTTAGGGATTTCTTACTCCTGCCCCAACACAGGCCTTTAGCTATCCCCCCTGTACTGGACATTGCTGATGATGCCTTTTTGGAATCTAGCTTGGCCCCTGACTCTTTACCTCCTACTCCCAGAAAACCAGGTAGATATTACAGGATTCCTGATTCTCACGAGTTCCTCTTTAAAAACCCTACTGCGGATCCTGAGACCATTTCACGGGGACCCAAGGGCATTAAGGCTACTACTGCCAAAAATCCAACCCCCTCTGATAGAGATTCCAGGGCGCTGGATAGATGGGGTAAGAAGGTATACACTTCTGCAACCTATCAGCAGTATGCAAGTATCAGCAGCATATTATTAGATTGCTTAAACAGAAAATGATGTTGATTCCTGACTGTGCTGAAAATAAATATTTACAGGATGTAATGCATTCTGCTGAACAGGTTGGAAAACATACTTTGCAATGTGGTTTTGATTCACTAGAGGCATCTTGCAGGGCTATTGTCACTGGGTCTGTACTTAGAAGTCATGCTTGGCTTAAGGAGCAATCTTTGCCAGATCATGTTAAAGCTAAATTGCTGGATGCTCCCTTAAACCAGAACCGCCTGTTTGGCAACAAAGCAGACGTAGTACTTAAAAAGATGGAGGGAAAAGCTAAATCTATGCAAACTGTTAAAGATTTCCTGCAAATACAGCCTCCCAGATTTAGTAGACATTGGCCCCTCTAAGAATTGGTCCTTTCCTGCCTCTTCCAGGCCTTCTCAGTCCAAACCCAGAACCAGCAGAACACCCAGGCTTCAGTCCCAAGGTACGCACAGGACTAAGCAGTGGGAGTCTCCCACTTCCAAATCAGGGAGTAGTAAGACTCCCCACTATTGTAAACTGTCTCAATGACTTAACTTTAAAACTTCCAAGCCCTGCACAACTGACTGCTCCTTTAGGGGGAAAGACTGACCTGCAGGCAAACAAATTGGGAACTCATTACCCAGGACAAATGGGTTTTAAATTTAGTTTCCCAAGGATACAGATTTCACTTCCACACGTTACCAACCCCAAATGGTTGGCCACATCTACCCCCAAATCAATGGGCAGAGGGTCAAAAGCAAGTTTTCTCTCTTAAGTATCAGGGCTATTCAAACTATCCCAGAGGAGGAAAGGGGACAAGGTTTGTACTCAAGACTTTTCCTGGTGCCCAGAAAAGACAACTCCTGGTGTCCTATCCTGGACCTCTCTATCCTAAACACATTTTTGGTGATCCCAAAATTCAAGATGCTAACTCTTCACCATTTGCTTCCTATGCTAGGCAAGGATGCCTGGTTGGCAACACTGGATTTAAAGGAAGTCTACCTGCACATCCCAATCAGAGAATCTTGCAGAAGATACCTATGCTTCAAAGCAGGCTACATGCACTATCAGTTCTCTGCACTGCTCTTTGGCTTATCTACTGTGCCCAGGGTATTCACAAAGTGCCTAGCTCCAGTCATTGCATTTTGCAGGCAAAGAAATATTCAGATATACCCATACCTGGACGATTGTCTAATTCAGGCAGAAAGCCAGGACATACTATTAAATCATCTGGCTTTTGTACAAAAATTGCTAACTTCTCTGGGGTACACCATAAACGAAAAGAAATCACATCTTGTACCCTGCCAACAAATTGTATTCCTGGGAGCAAGCTTGAACACAACTTCCCAGATGGCTTTCCTCACGCCAGAGAAACAAGTTCATTTGACAGCGTACTTCAAACTACTGGTCACAAAGACCCAGCTATCTGCAAGGAAAATACTGCAAGCCTTGGGGTTCATGGCCTCCTGCATTCTCCTAATTCCATATGCAAGACTGCATATGAGGAAACTACAATGGTATCTAAAAATCCTATGGTGTCAACATTCTCAGGATCTAGAAGCAATGATTCCTATCGTACCTTGCCTATAGATAGAGTTCCTTTGGTTGGCAGAGGTCTGCCAACAAAACAAGGGACTGCCATTCACTCTACCCCCTGCCGTCCAAACCCTAACAACAGATGCGTCAGACTGTGCATGGGCGGCTCACTTGGCAGGGAAGTGCATTCAGGACAAATGGAACCCAAGTCACATGCACCTGCATATCAATCAAAAAGAAATGTTAGCTGTACAGAATGCTCTGACAGCCTTCAAGGACCACATTCTTCCAGAACAACTTATGGTAAAGACGGACAACACCACTGTTATGTGGTACATAAACAAGCAAGGGGAGCACCCTCATACCCTCTCTGCAGACTAGCTATGGCTCTGTGGAACACAGCCTTGAGCTACCAAGTGCACCTACAGGCTCAATTCCTGCCAGGAAAACTAAATACATTGGCAGACAAATTAAGCGGAAATCTCATGAACCCACACGAGTGGAAAATGGAACCAAAGATGTTCAACATGTTGAGAAACAAATGGGGGAGCTCAGAGATAGACCTGTTTGCCTCCCCTCAGAACTATCAATTGGACAAATTCTGCACAAGGTCTCCCCACAAACAAGCTTGGAAAGTGGATGCCTTGTCCTTCACCAGTTTATGCCTTTCCTCCTCTGCCTCTCCTCTCCAAGGTACTACTAAAGATCAAACAGGACAAACCAAGGACTATACTGATTACACCAGACTGGGCACGGCAACACAGGTACCCCCTCTTGCACAGTGTATCACTGCTGGCACCATGGCACCTGCCTCAGACCCCTACCCTGCTGTCCTAGCAGGAGGGCCAGATTCTGCACCCTCAGCTTCAAACCCTGATCCTGGCAGCCTAGCTAATTACCTGATCGCTCTGTTACCATCCCTCAGTAAGCAAGTGTTGGATGTCATTCTGGAGGCAAGGAGGCCTAGTACTAGAAAATCTAATGCTGAAAAATGGAGACGATTCTGTTCCTGGAACCAAACTCAGGGGATGGGCACAGCAGCACCCAATTTACCCCATATTATTCAATACGTAACTGAGATGCTTCACAAGGGCCTTTCCTTTTCCTCCATCAAAATTCAAGCCTCAGCCATTTCAGCTCATTACAATACAGAACCACCCCTCTTCTCTCATCCACTGCTCAAACAGTTCCACAGAGGGGCCAAAAACTTAAGACCACCCAGAAGAGCCCCAACTCCAGCCTGAGACCTTAACTTTGTATTGGAAAAACTCACTCTACCTCCTTTTGAGCCAGCTGCAAATGCAGAGTTAAAATTCCTTTTTTGGAAAACAGCCTTCCTGTTAGCCATTACTTCAGCAAGAAGGGTATCTGAATTACAGGCCCTCATGGCAGTGGAGCCTTTCATCATCTTTCATGCGGACAGGGTGTCCCTCAGGACCAATCCCTCCTTCATGCCCAAGGTGGTATCCAGTGCGGCTTTTAATCAGTCCATTAATTTGCCAACCTTCTTTTCTAATCCACAGAACAAAAGGGAACGGATACTGCACTCCTTAGATGTGCACAGACAACTTAGATTTTACTTGTACAGGACTAAACCTCTCAGGAAATCTGAACAGCTGCTGTTTGCATTTGCTGCAGGGGCAGAGGCGAAGGCCATTTCAAAGCAAACCATTTCTAAATGGGTAGGCCGTTGCATTCATTTCTGCTATAAGCACCATGGAAAACCTACCCCACAGGGGATAAGACCACGTTCAACCAGGGCCGCATCTACCTCTACAGCCTTTCTCAGAGGTGTCCCTACCAGGGACATCCTAGAAGCTGCTACCTGGAGTTCTGTACATACCTTCACCAAGCATTACCATTTTCCAATTTTCTCTAAATCCAGAGCTGGCTTTGCCATTGCAGTCTTGCAGGGCCTTATAGCTGGACCTAATGCTATCTAATTTCCTCCTCCCATCCTCAGCTTTAGGAATCTACCCAAATGTGATGACTGCAGTAGTGAAACACAAAGAAAATACAGTTGTGTGCACTTACCATAAATGTAAATGTTCGAGTTTATCCACTGTTGCAGTCATTGCATTTAGGTAATCTGCCAGCAGGTTGCCCTCAGTCGGCCTGATTAACAAAGTCTTGGGTCCTGCGTTGGTTGTTGTCTTTTCTTCCATGACGTCAGGGGTATAAAACATGCAGCCAAAGCCATTACATCATTTTTTCTTGCCCCAGATGTCAGGTGCCCCCCAAATGGGGAGCAAATAAAATTAAAAACACAAAAATATACCTCCAACCAAAAGCAAATACACCAAAAAGGCTTTTAAGCATAGTAAAAGAAAGTAGAGGTATAGTAAGAGAAAACCAGGGGGCTGGAGGGAGGGTAACCAGGATTGCAACAGTGAATACACTCGGACATCTACATTTATGGTAAGTGTACACAACTGTACTATGTTCTTCATGTTTCACTGTTGCAGTCATTACATTTGGGTAGATTCCCAAAGCTATGGTTGGGAGGATGGATTTATACAGCATTAGGACCAGCTATAAGGTCCTGCAGCTCTGGATTTAGAGAAAATTGGTAAATAGTAATGCTTGGTGAAAGTATGTACTGAACTCCAGGTAGCAGTTTCTAGAATATCCCTGGTAGGAACACCTCTGAGAAAGGCTGCAGAAGTAGATGCAGCCCTGGTGGAATGAGATCTGATCCCCTGGGGGATAGGATTTCCGTGGTGCTTATCGCAGAAATTAATGCAATGGCTTATCCATTTATAAATGGTTTGTTTTGAAATAGCCTTCCCCTCTGCCCCAGCAGCAAATGCCACTAGCAATTGTTCAGATTTTATTCGAAATTTAGTTCTGTCCAAGTAGAATCTATGCTGTCTGTGCACGTCCAAAAAATGCAGAATCCGTTCCCCTTTGTTTTGTGGATTGGAATAGAAGGTTGGCCAATGAATGGGACTGGTTAAGAGCCACACTGGAAACCACCTTGGGCATAAAGGATGGATTGGTCCTCAGAGATACCCTGTCCGCATGAAAGATGATGAAAGCCTCCACTGCCATAAGGGCCTGTAATTCAGATATCCTTCTAGCTGAAGTGATTGCTAAGAGGAAGGCTGTTTTCCAAGAAAGAAATTTTAAGTCTGCAGTAGCAGCTGGCTCGAAAGGAGGTAAAGTGAGCTTTTCCAAAACAAAGTTAAGGTCCCAGGCAGGGGTAGGAGCTCTCCTGGGAGGTGTCAAGTTCTTTGCCCCTCTGAGATACTGTTTGAGCAGGGGATGAGAAAAGAGGGGTGGTTCTGGGTTATAGTGAGCTGAAACAGCTGAAGCGTGGATTTTAATAGAGGAATAAGACAGGCCCTTGTGAAGCATCTCAGTTAAATATTGGAAAATCTGAGGTAAACTGGGCGTTGCTGTGCTCATCCCTAAAGATCGGTTCCAGGCACAGAATCTTTTCCGTTTGTCAGCATAAGATTTTCTAGTACTAGGTCTTCTCACCTCCAAGATTACATCCATCACAGGTTTGCTGAGGGATGATAAGGGTGAATTTAACTGATTAGCCAAGCTGTAATGTTCAATGTTGGGAGCTGAGGGTGCAGAATTTAGTTCTCCTGCTGAGACAGTAAGGAAGGTGTCTGAGGCAGGTGCCTTGGAGATATTTGTGACACACTGCGCAGGAGTGGGTACCAGTGTTGGCGTGGCCAGTCTGGAGCAATTAAAATCATTTTTGGTTTGTCCTGTTTGACTTTTAGCAGAACTTTGGAGAGCAGAGGCAGAGGGGGAAAGGCGTAGACTGATAGGTTTTTCCAGCTGAAGGACAGAGCTTCTACTTTCCAGGCTTTTTTGTGAGGAGTTCATGGGCAAAATTTGTCCAACTGGTAGTTCTGTGTGGAGGCAAATAGATCTATGTCTGGGCTCCCCCATTTGCTTGTCAACATGTTGAAAATCCATGGTTCCAGTTTTCATTCGTGTGGATCCATGAGATTTCTGCTTAGTCCGTCTGCCAATGTATTCAGTTTTCCTGGCAGGAATTGAGCTTGTAGTTGCACTTGGTAGCTGAAGGCCGTGTTCCACAAGGCCATGGCTAGTCTGCAGAGGGGGTAGGAATGTGTACCCCCCTGCTTGTTTACGTACCACATAACCGTGGTGTTGTCCATCTTTACCATTAGTTGTCTTGGATGAGTGCAGTCCTTGAAGGCTGTCAGAGCATTCTGTACAGCTAACATTTCTTTTTGATTGATATGTAGATGCATTTGATTTGGCTTCCATTTGCCCTGAATGCACTTCCCTGTCAGGTGAGCCCCCCATGCATAGTCTGATGCATCTGTAGTTAGGGTTTGAGTGGCAGGGGGTAGTGTGAATGGTAGTCCCTTGTTTTGGTGGCAGGCTTCTGCCCACCATAGGAACTCCAGGTGTAGGCATTGTATGATAGGAATCATTGTTTCCAGGCTGTGACAATGTTGACTCCATAGACTTTTTAAGTACCACTGAAGTTTCCTCATATGCAGTCTTGCATATGGAGTTAGAAGAATGCAGGATGTCATGAACCCCAAGGCTTGCAGTATTTGTCTTGCAGATAGCAGGGTTTTTGTGGCCACTTGTTTGAAGTAAGGTACCAAATGAATTTGCTTTTCTGGTGTGAGGAAAGCCATCTGGGCAGTTGTATTCAAGCTTGCACCCAGGAATGTAATCTGTTGAGAGGGTACCAGTTGTGATTTCTTGGTGTACCCTAGACAAGTTAAAACCCTTTTTAGAACTGCCAGATGATTTATAAGTATGGCCTGGTTTTCTGCCCGAATTAGACAATCGTCCAGGTCTGGATATATTTGAATATTTCTTTGCCTACAAAGTGCAAGTACTGGTGCCAGGCATTTTATGAATACCCTGTGCGTAGTAGACAAGCCAAAGGGCAGTGCAGAGAACTGATAATGCAAGTAGCCTGCTTTGAAGCGTAGGTATCTTCTGCAAGATTCCCTGATTGGGTTATGCAGGTAAGCTTCTTTTAAATCTAGAGTTGCCAACCAGGCATCATTGCCTAGCCTAGGAAGTAACTGGTTAAGAGTCAGCATCTTGAATTTTGTAATGTCCAGAAAGGTGTTTAGAGTAGACAGGTCCAGAATTGGACACGATGATTTGTCTTTTCTGGGTACCAGGAAAAGCTTGGAATAGAAACCCTGTCCCTTTTCCTCTTCTGGTACCGGTTGAATAGCCCCCACATTTAAGAGGGAAAGTATTTGTTTCTGAGCCTCTGCCTACTGATTTGGGGGCAGGTCTGGGCACCCGTTTGGTGTTGGCAATGTGTGGAAATGAAATCTGTATCCCTGGGACTCTATATTTAAAACCCATTTGTCCTGGGTTATGAGTTCCCAGTTTTTTGCATGAAGAGCAATCTTTCCCCTCAAAGGGGCGGCTAAAAGGTAAGTGCTTGGTAATTTTAAAGGAAAGTCATTGAGACTGTTTACCATAGGGGGTGTCTTGTTATTTCCAGATTTGGAAGTGGGCACCCCCATTGCTTAGTTCTGAGAATCCCTTGGGACTGAAACCTGGTGCTTTTGGTGTGTCTGGGTTTGGCTTGAGTGGATCTGGAAGGAGCTGGAAAGGACCAATTCTTAGTAGGGCAGTGCCTACTAAATCTCTGAAGTTACCCTTGTAAGAAATCTTTTACAGTTTGCATAGATTTAGCTTTATCTTCCATCTTTTTTAGAACTTCTTCAGCCTTATTGCCAAACAGGCGGTCCTGATTTAAAGGAGCATCCAACAATTTTGCTTTAACATGATCAGGCAGAGATTGCTCCTTAAGCCTAGCATGCCTTCTAAGCACAGCCCCAGTAACAGCAGCCCTGCAAGAGCCCTCTAAAGAATCAAAACCACATTGCAAAGTATGTTTTCCAACTTGTTCAGCAGAATGCAATAAATCCTGTAAATCTTTATTTTCCACACAGTCAGAAATCAACATCATTTTCTGTTTAAGCAGTCCCATAGTATGATGTTGATATTTTAGCATATGAAATTGGCAGTTTAAAGCCCTGGTTGCCAAGGTTGCAGAAGTATAAACCTTTTTACCCCATCTATCCAGTGCCCTGGAGTCTCTATCAGAAGGGGTAGGATTTTTAGCAGTAGAAGCCTTAATGCCCTTGGGCCCCTTTGAAAGTCTCTGGATCTGCAACAAGATTTTTGAAAAGGAACTTGTGGGACTCAGGAACCCTGTAGTATCTGTCAGGTTTACTATGAGCCGGAGGCAGGGAATCAGGTGCCAAACTGAATTCTGAAAACACATCATCAACAATGTCTAGTACAGGAGGTATAGCCAAAGGCCTATGCTGATGTAGAAGGAGGAAATCCCTAGGCCTCTTTTTAGTTTCAGAAAATTCCTGACTCTCCCAGTGGAAATGCTCCCTTAAGGTATGTAAAGTTTCCCCAAAAGAAAAGTCCTCCGGGAGGGAGGCAGAGGGAATGGAATCCTCTGCATCAGAATCCTCATAGGTAGGTATGGACAAATCTAGTTCATTTGAAGAATTAGAAGAAACAGTGTCCTGATCAGAAGAATCATAGTCAAGCTCAGACCTTGGCCTCTTAGAGTGGGGGGTTGACTACCCCTGATTAAAATAAGATCTTCAGCCATTTTGATAATTTGTTTTTTAGGCATAGGGGCCTGAACATGTGGCCTGGGCGTCGATTCTTTAGACATAGATAGAGATTTAGGCCTTAGAATAGAAGGTGGAGTCGGTTTAATATGCAATTCTCTAGGCCTGAATACACCCTCAGAAGCTGGTGCCTGCACAGCGGCTCCGGACACATCCAAGGTAGAGACATCCATGGGTTCCATAGGAGAAGCATCTCCCGGCATACCGGACTCCGAATGGGTCTCAGTAGATGCCTGCAAGTCAGAAGTAGCGGGTATCAGGGGCTGCGAAAGCGCCTCACTGAGTACCGGCGAACTGGCGACTGGCTTAGGAGAAGCGTCATCGGCAGTTTTGGACTTCAATGGCCTGTCTGTCTTTTTCTTTGCGTTTTTTTCAGAATTCTGGTAGTCGGATGGCTAACCAACGTCATTTCTGGATAATTAAACTGAGAACCGAAATATTTAGAGGCAAAAAAATACCGACGGATAGTGCGCTGATTAAATAAAGCACAAAATCGACAGCAAGGTACGTCGTGGTCAGGGCCTAGGCAAGGAATACAGTACAAATGAAAATCTTTGTGAGGTATTTGCTTTCCACAAGTAATGCAATTATTAACTTTTACTGACATCGGTAAGGAGCAAGAAAAAGTTTCCCCAATGGGGTACTTAGCTTTAAGTTGAAGACTTCGGTTCAGAAACTCGAAAACAAAAATTTCAGGAGTCGGCCGACCGGCACTTGCGAACTGCTTCTGCTTCGGGCACTGGACAGCAAGAAAGACTGATGTAATGGCGTTGGCTGCATGTTTTATACCCCTGACGTCATGGAAGAAGGGACAACAACCAACGCAGGACCCAAGACTTTGTTAATCAGGCCGACTGAGGGCAGCCTGCCAGCAGATTACCAAAATGTAATGACTGCAACAGTGAACACGAAAAACATCATAGTACAGTTGTGTACACTTACCATAAATGTAGATGTTTGAGTGTATTCACAGTTGCAGTCCTGGTTACCCTCCCTCCAGCCCCCTGACTTCTTTTGGCTATACCTATATTCTTGTTTACTATGCTTAAAGCTTTTAGGTGTATTTGCTTTTTTCTTGGAAGTGTAACCTTGTATATATAATTACTTCCCATTATGGAGGCACTTGACATCTGAGGCAAGAAAAACAGATGTAATGGCGTCGGCTGCATGCTTTACCCCTGAGTACCTGACGTCATGGAAGATGAGACGGCAACTGACGCAGGTCCCAAGACTTTGATAATCAGTCTGACTGAGGGCTAATAATCCAAATGTGATGACTGCAACAGTGAATACACTCGAACATATACATTTATGGTAAGTGTACACAACTGTAATTTTTACAGGAAGCTTGATAACTGATGATGTTTTTAAACTGAAAAGATTTTCCTTATGGTGCTACAAAAGAATCATAACCCTTGTCAACTGGGAATTCCTACTATTCTTGTTTACGTGTGTGAGTTGTTAAGTGCTTGACTGGCAGTCTCTTCTATCTCAGCACATCTGACAGCCATTTTTGCGTGCCTATCTCTAGATCGACTTCTTTCTCCTCTATTTGAGGTCATATAGTTTTTGAAAGGTGTCCTACACATTATACCACCAAGGAGCACTATCCCCTTTCTTGGGATATGAATTACATCCTGGAAAAGCTTATCTTTTCTGTTTTTGAGCCTGCTGCAGCTTCCTCTCGTAAGGTTTGCTCCTGGAAAACTGTATTACTGGTAACTATGACTTCTTCTGAGATGGCATCAGTGCTACAAGTATTAATAGCCATTCCACCATTTCTCATTTTCCAAAAGGCTGTTGCTCTTTGAACTAACCCTTCCTTTATGCTTAAAGTTAATGAGATCTCTCACAAAGGCCATCAACTGGTCTACCATGTCCCCTTCACCTTAGAATAAGGGAAAGTGGAGCTTGCATTCCTTAAATGTACGTATTCAGCTCAAATTTTATTTGGATAAAACTAAATCGGTGAGAAAATCTAACTACCCTTTTGCATCTTTTCAAGACAGGATGTCAGGGTCCCTTGTTTCCAAACTATTTCTAACTGGAGTTCAAAAGCCTTTTCCTTTTGTTGTTCTTTCCATGGCAAGCAACTCCAAACACTGGTTAAGGCACATTCCACTAGACCTGCAGCCTCTTCTGGGAGTTTTTCAAGGGTATGGATTCTAGCATCTTCTCTCAGTTTATAAACCCAAAAGGAATATTGGCAAACTACTTTACAAACACTCTGTCTCACTAAATTGGAACAAACTCCCTTTTCGTATTAGATCCAACCTTTCCTTTCCCTGTTTTAAAAAGGAGCTTAAATCCCACCTACTAAACTTGAAATGATGTCGTTGCATTGACCACACGTGGTGTTAGTATCTCCCACTGTATAACCTGTTGCATCTCCTAACTTTCTTTCTTTGTTACTGCTTTAGCTCTCCTAAACCCTCAGCTGTACTACTATAGCCCCCTCCCATTCTCCACACTATGCCCCCCCACTTCCTATTAATGTCTATACGTTGTCCTTCTTTTGAACAACGATTATCTTTTTGTTTTTACTCTCATATGTAGTAAATTTTAGTCCACTGCTATCACGGCAACCCTTAATGTTCATCATTTTTTTTGTTTTTCTCTTTATAATTAATTTTGTGTTTGCAGTGTTGTTTTTAATAGTTTTTGTCCTGTATGTTTATCTTTGCTTATATTTGCAGGGGCTCTTTCCCCTTGGGTCTCCACTGAAAATGGGTTGCGTACTATCAATGCAATGCAAATAGTTAATAACCTTTTCTTTTTTACAATTATTTTATATTGTGATTGTTATTTAATAGTTGTATATTGTCACTTCATTTTTATTTATGTTTGCTGGGGCTTTTCCCCTCGGGTCTCCACTGAAAATGGGTTTGTTTGCAAACTCAGTTGGACTAACCTGGTTAATAAATGTGAAATAAATAAATAAATAATAGAGCTATCCTTGAAACAGCAACTTGGTCCTTTAGTCTCACTTTCACCAAACATTACAAGATTGATGTATTCTCTGGAACTAGAGTGGAGTTTGCAAAGTCCATCCTTCTTCAGGGTCTTTTGGAACATAACTCAGCAAAACCTTTTAGCTTTGGGACTCTCCAATCAGTTAGTAATGTTATTAGAGTGTTCCAAGAAAGGACATAGTACAGTTGTGTAAGAACTTAACATAGCAGTGTTTCCTTTGGTCCAGAGGTGCAGGGTTTGATTCCCTCAGCCGACTCTCCAATCAGTTAGTACTGTTATTAGAATGTTCCAAGAAAGGACATAGTACAGTTGTTTAAGAACTTAACATAGCAGTGTTTCCTTTGGTCCAGAGGTGCAGGGTTTGATTCCCTCAGCCTCCATGGCCTAACTGCTGACTGAGCAAGTCAGTTAACCAGACCCCTTTCACAGGGGTTCATGGAGATCAGTGCTCTACCCCAGAAAACAAATACAAATAAAATAATAGTAGCTGTCCATCTGGTCACTGTTGCAGTAATGAGTCACGCCCACTTTTTGCCTTTTTCTTTTTGTTTGCTGAAGGTGGATTCCTTTTTTCCTCCTCTCCTTTTTGACAGGTACATATGTGTATCGTTTCCTCTACTTTGGCGCCATTTCCTCATTCTTTGGAAAGAACGTCCTGAACTAATTTACACTGATGTGTCCCTTATGTACCTTTGCCTCCTTCAGAATTAAGTCATATGTTGGGTGCAAGAAGAGGGCATCCAGGCTTTGGAATGCTGGCATAGTATCCCCTCAGTTAGTAATATTGCAGCAGTGATCATTTGGATGTCTACAGTTATAAGTTCTTGCACAAATATACTGTCTTCATAGTACCTCAGACTTTAGCATGCTCTTCCCTAGGCAAGGACACATCAGCGAATGTGCTGTAAGCTTCAGGAACAAATTTTAAAGTTGTAAAGAAGTTCATAAAACTGTTGTTCAACTTTAAGAAGAAGAAGGCAAGGCAGCCATGTGTCTGGTGATAGCAGTTATTGTCAGCTTCCCTCACAAATGTATTACCTGTTCCTGTTAAGTGTTTGAAAAAGAAGAAATAGTAGCAGTGTATGTGTCTGGTGAGTCACAAGTCATTACAAATTCCTCTTAAGTGACTTGTGTATCACACATGATGCTTGTAAAGACTAAGGACCTGAAACCCAGAACTATCAGATGGAGCTCATTGTGAGGTTTACACGTAATGTGATGTGCTTCTAGATGGTGGTCTGTGCATTGACTATACTCCTAGATGAGTGTTTATGCCTTGATTAAGGACTGCTGCATAGCGGCATGTGTGATGGAGTAGCTGATGTGCAAGACACAAATGGAGAGCATCATGGGTGTTGTGCATTTGGTTTGTGACTGCCACCAAAGGTAGACAGGCATCAGCAGGCTCCGATTGTTAACATCTTCCTTCGGACAGCTAGAAAGCAGTACGAGGCAAAGTTATATCATTAAGTCTAAAAGCTCTTAATTAACGTCATCCTGTAGTTATGGGTTTGATTCCCTCAGTCTCCACATAAGTAACGTCTGATACTCCAGTACCCAAGTGTACAAGACAATCTTATACAGTCCACAGTGATGACTAGGTAAGTCTGTTGTCATTGTAACATAAGACAAAAACAATGAATAAAGAGAGCTTTGTATTAAAATGTACAAATCATTGAAGACCATTGCAAGCTATGACAGAGTTTGTTGCTTTATATTCTAAGCACTGAAACAATTTTGTTTGGATGATGCCGTTCAAATTACCAAATTCTATCAAAAGACACTGATTTCAGAAGCTGAAATTACTAGGTTTAAACTATTTTAGCCTGTATTATTTTGCTTTATAAATTCTGGTTCTTCCATTGTATTAGTGGGTTCCCATGGTAGAGCACAAGGTAAGAGAGAAATGAGGTTATAGTTTGATTTTCCTAGCTGTTTGATCTTGGAACAGTTCTTATAATTTGCAGTTTAGGAAAATGAAAATATAATCTGGGCAGCTTTGTGTGTAGGTGTGATGTCCTTCAAGAATGCAACTGCAGTCATAACATGTGGGTTGTCCTGCCTCAGGCAGCCCTCGGTCGGCCGGATTCCAAAGTCTGGGTCCGACGTCGGCTGATGTCGCATTTCTCTCCGACGTCAGAGCGGCTGGAGTACATAAGCATCAGCCGACGCCATTTTCTTCAGTCTTTCTTGCCGCGCGGTGCCCGAAGCAGAAGCAGTTCGCAAGTGCCGGTCAGTCAGCTCCTGTATTCTACGATACCGAACTCATCAAAAAAGCTAAGTACCCCGTTGGGGACCTTTTCTTGCCTCAGCCGATGTCAGAAATTACTGAAAAAGTTAACAGTTGTCTTTTTTGTGGTAAACAAATACCTCATAAGGATTTCCACTCTTACTGCCTCCCTTGCCTGGGCCCAGACCACGACGTCTCGGCCTGTGTAGCCTGTGCTCGCTTCAACAAGCGCACTATCAGGCGCTGGGCGGAGTTTGCTGAAGATTTTTTCATGCGATAAATTTGCTTACACCATGCCGTCGGATCTTCCGACATCGCAAACTCCCAAAAAGCGAAAAGACCGGGACCAACATCCTCGGCCCGCGTCTACCACCGACTCCACGCCAAAACCTAGCGCGAGTGCCCCGGTTCCCTCTGAGACGGTCTCTCCAGCGCTCCGAACCGAAGACACCGCATTACCGACTACTCCGATTCTAGACATTACTCCGACGCCAGTTATTGACTTTCCTCCGGATACCGAAACCGAGGAAATACCCGAGACCATTGCTGTAGACAAGGTCACTCCTGCACGTGGAGCTGCCAGGCCTCCTATGGCCATGTCTATTAAGGCCTACACTAGGGCTAAGGCAGCCAGCAAAACAAAGCATATTGCTTCCAAATCCTTACCTCAGCCGACTCCGGAGACACAAATTATGTCCATGGCTGCTGATTTAATTTCCATGATCAGAGGTTCACAGGCCCATCCTGAGAGAGCATCCCAGCCTCCTCCTGATAAAAGGCCCTGGGTTGAAACCTCTGACCCTTCTCCTTCTGATGATGACTCTGAGGGCTCCGTCCACTCTGATAGCCAGGAAGAGCTCTTCCAGACCTATGAGGACTCGGATGCAGAAGATTCCATACCTTCGGCCTCCCCTCCTGAGGATATGTCTTTTGGGGAAGTTCTGCACACCATGAGGGAACATTTCAAGTGGCAGGGTCAGGAATATTCTGATTCTAGGAAATGCCTTAGGACTTTCCTTAAGAAGCCTCAGCACAGGCCCTTAGCTATTCCTCCTGTACTTGATGTTCTGGATGATTTGTATTCTGATTCTAGTGCTACCCCTGATTCTCTTCCTCCTGCTCCAGCCAAGCCAGACAGGTATTACAGGGTCCCAGAAACTCATTCCCATTTATTCAGGGCCCATACTGCTGATTTGGAAACTATTTCACAGGGGCCTAAAGGAGTTTCAGCCTCCACCTCAAAAAATCCTTTGCCCTCCAACAGGGACGCAAGGTCATTAGAGAGATGGGGTAAAATGATTTACACATCCACTACCTTATCTATGAGAGCTTTAAATTGCCTTTTTCATATGTTCCAATATCAGGATTATCTCTTAGAAGATTTACAAAAAACATTAGCTTCTCCTGATCCTTTAGACAGGAAGACTTTGCAGGAAGCTGTACATAACACTCAGCAAGTAAGCAATCACTTCCTGCAGTGTGGATATGATGCACTGGAAGCTTCATGTAGGGCAGCTATGACAGGGGCAGTGATGCGTAGACATGCTTGGTTAAAAGATCAACCTCTACCAGATCATGTAAAAGCAAAACTTCTGGATGCACCTTTGGAAAAGAACAAGCTTTTTGGTGCAAATGCTAAGGATGTGTTAAAGACCATCGAAGAAAAAGCAAAATCAGTTCAGACTGTGAAACATTTCCTCCAGGTTCAACCCCCCCCAGATTCAGTAGGAATTGGCCTTCAAAAAACTGGTCCTTTCCTAATCCAGAAAAGTTTCAAAGGGGTAAGAACAGACGTGGCCGAAGAAGAGGCCAATACAGAGGCCCTTACAGGGGGTGACAATGGCAGCCAGGAAACCAAAGAAGTGACGCAGGGGTTTCACCTGCCCAACAACCACAAACTCAATGACTTTCCCCTACTACCGCCTACCAGGGAACAACTAGAAGCTCCCTTGGGTGGGAAATTATCTCTGTTTACAGAAAACTGGCACAGACTGACAAAGGACAAATGGATTTTGGACATTATAGACCGAGGGTACAGGTTTCATTTTCATACCTTACCAAGAAAACAAGGCATGCCAAATCTACCACAACATCAAAGCGCAGAGGCTATCAAGCAAATCACTCTGCTGACTCGAATGAAAGCAATAGAAAGAGTTCCACAACAAGAACAAGAACAGGGGTTTTACTCAAGACTGTTCCTTGTTCCAAGAAAAGAATCTCAATGGAGACCAATACTGGACTTGTCCGCATTAAACACCTTTCTCATAGTACCAAAGTTCAAAATGCTGACTCTACAGCAACTCCTTCCCATGCTGGGCAAGGAGTCGTGGCTGATTACTCTGGACCTCAAGGAGGTATGCCTGCATGTCCCTATCAGACACAGCTGCAGAAGATACCTCAGATTTCTTGCAGGGCCAGAGCATTATCAATTCTCAGCATTGCCATTTGGCTTATCTACTGCCAGAGTATTTACAAAATGCCTGGCTTCAGTAATTGCTCATTGCAGGCTCCAGGGTATACAAATTTACCCGTACCTGGACGACTGCCTCATACAAGCGGACGACAAATTGATGCTGACAAAAAACCTGGATTATGTCATACGATTACTTCAAGCTCTGGGATACACAGTCAACTTCCAAAAGTCAAGACTGCAGCCATCCCAGCAAATAATCTTCTTAGGAGCCAAACTAGACACAGCCTCTCAGATGGCTTACCTGACAGAAGACAAACAAGAGAAGTTAACTCAATACTTCAAAGGTTTAGCAAAACTCACCCAGATGACTGCAAGGAGATTCCTACAGGCCCTGGGTTACATGGCATCCTGCATTCTCCTGGTTCCATTAGCAAAACTACACATGAGAAAGCTTCAATGGTACCTAAAAGCATTTGGTCTCAACACAGCAACAACTTGGAGACAATCATACCACTCATTCCATGCCTACAAAAGGAATTCCTATGGTGGGCCTCGGTGAGCCAGGAAAACACAGGTATGTCATTCAAAAAACCACAGATAACACAGACCATGACTACAGACGCCTCAGACCTTGGATGGGGCGCACATGGAAGGCAGGTGTATACAAGGACAATGGTCTCCAAAGGAAACACACCTGCATATAAACCAAAAGGAAATGCTGGCAGTAATGCATGCTATCGAGGCTTTTCAACACCAACTCCAGCAAGGCCATTTAATGATACGGACAGGCAACACCACTGTGATGTGGTACATAAACAAGCAGGGGGGCACCCACTCTTACCCCCTTTGCAGACTGACAATGCAGCTTTGGGAGAAATCACTGAGTCTAAACATCCAGTTACAATCCCAGTTTGTTCCAGGAAAAGACAATGTGTTGGCGGACAGCCTAAGCAGGAATTTCACAGATCCACACGAGTGGAGGTTACATCCGAAGGCTTTCAGACAACTCACTTCGACATGGGGTAAGCCAGAAGTGGACCTATTTGCCTCTCACCTCAATCATATTCTACCAAAATTTTGCACAAGGACTTACCATCCAAAGGCTTGGAAAATAGATGCCCTTTCATTCAACTGGAACTCTCTAGCAATCTATGCATTCCCACCTCTGCCACTGATTACCTCAGTATTATTAAAGATCAAAGCAGAGAAGCCCAAGGGAATCATAATAGCTCCGGATTGGCCAAGACAACACTGGTACCCACTACTACGGAGCATATGTCACACCAGGAGGTGGGCCCTCCCTCAGTGGCCTCTACTTTTGACTCAACACAATTTCGAAACACTGCATCCAAACCTTCAGACACTGCAGCTAACAGCCTGGGAGATCCCATAAATAACTTCAGCTTATCTCTCCAAGGAAGTTCAGCGGATACTAACAGAGGCTCGAAGACCATCCACCAGAAAGGTTTACTTAGCAAAGTGGAAAAGATTCAGCAATTGGAATACCAGCAAGGGACATGATGCATCATTACTGAACATCCCACTCATCTTGGAATATTTGGCAGATATGTTACAGAGCAGCCTCTCATATTCTTCAATAAAGATTCATGCATCTGCTATTTCAGCTAGATACAACACTGATCCTCCTGTTTTCTCTCACCCCTTACTAAGACAATTCCTCAGGGGAATCAAGAACATTAAGCCACCAAGAAAGGCCCCAGTGCCAGCCTGGGACCTCAATTTTGTCTTAGAAAAACTGACTCTACCTCCTTTTGAGCCAGCAGCTTCAGTTGACTTGCAATTTCTCTCATGGAAAACAGCTTTCCTGTTGGCAATTACCTCAGCAAGAAGGGTTTCGGAGCTACAGGCCCTAATGGCAATACCACCCTTTATTATTTTCCACAGAGACAGGGTTTCATTAAGGACCAACCCTACTTTTATGCCAAAGGTGGTATCTAGGGTTTCTCTAAATCAAGCCATTCATCTGCCTGCTTTTTTCCCCAATCCTGAGAATAAGGGGGAAAGACTTTTGCATACCTTGGACATTCATAGACAACTTCAATACTACCTGGACAGAACCAAGGCCAGTAGGAAGTCTGAACAGCTTTTTGTAGCTTACGCCCCTGCAGTCCAAGGAAAAGCAATTTCAAAACAGACTATTTCTAAATGGATTGGACATTGCATCAGATTCTGTTACTCCTTTCATGGGAAGACTGTTCCAGCCTATGTCAGACCACATTCCACCAGAGCTACAGCCACCTCTACAGCATTTTTAAGAGGGGTGCCTACAAAGGACATTCTAGAAGCTGCTACATGGAGCTCCGTGCATACATTCTCCAAACACTACAATCTCCCTCTATACTCCAGATCCAGAGCAGGCTTTGCTTCGGCAGTCCTGCAGGGTTTGATTGCCACACCATCTCTTTCCTAGAGCATACCTCCTCCCCCAGCTAAGCTATGGTATTCTACCCACATGTTATGACTGCAGTTGCATTCTTGAAGGACATGGTACAGTTTTGTACCTACCATAAATGTAGATGTCCGATAGACATGCAACTGCAGTCGGGTTTTCCCTCCCTCCATACCCCTCTATGCCTAGGGTCCACTCCTATCCCCCTTACTCTTAGCTGGGGATATCTGTTATGGTGTATTTGTTTTATTGCTCATGTATTTGTTTGGAATCCTGTTTTTGTCTTCCAATTTGATTACAGCCTTCCTTGGAGGGCACCTGGCATCTGGGGCAAGAAACACTGAAGAAAATGGCGTCGGCTGATGCTTATGTACTCCAGCCGCTCTGACGTCGGAGAGAAATGAGGCAGGACAACCCACATGTTATGACTGCAGTTGCATGTCTATCGGACATCTACATTTATGGTAGGTACAAAACTGTACTTTCTGGACAAGGCTAAACGGAAACCTTGACATGTTAAAAATAAAAATTGTTTTGTCTTCCAGGGACTGTATTTAGTGTACAACCCAGTACAGCTGTCCACAGCTGGTTCCATTGCAATCCTTCTCTTTGGCCTCACTGGCTACTACATATTCAGAATGACCAATCACCAGAAGGACCTCTTTCGAAGAACTGATGGCAACTGCAGGATCTGGGGTAAAAAGCCTACCTACATTGAATGTAGTTACACTTCTGTGGATGGGAAGAAGCACCATAGCAAGCTGCTTACATCTGGATTCTGGGGCCTCGCACGTCACTTCAACTATACCGGAGACCTGATGGGCTCCCTGTCCTACTGTCTGACATGTGGCTTTCAGCACATACTTCCTTATTTCTATATTGTATACATGACCATCTTACTGGTGCATCGATGCATCAGGGATGAACATCGCTGCCGTAGCAAGTATGGCAAGGAGTGGAAACGGTACACAGATGCTGTACCTTACCGAATACTACCAGCAATTTTTTAATAAAGATTTTAATTTAAATAAATCATTGTTAACATTTTTTTCTGTATATCCTCCCCAGAAATGTAAAGCAGAAATTGTAGCATTTCTTCTGACTCTGTGCCGAGGTTAGGTAATACTATGTAGCTGAAATCTGGATATCTCAGTAGTTTAGTTTTTGTACATAACATATTAAAGTCGTCTTCTTTCAGCTTTGTCGCCACAGCAGATCACCTGTCCACTCATGATTGGCAGTGGAGATTTACAGTGTCAAGTTGCCAGCCCGGCACCCAACCTTCCACAAGTGGCCATAGCTAGATGTTCAGGTTTGTATCCAAGATGGAAGTATAATTTTGGGAAACACTGTCAAGCACATTCCATTCTCACATGTTACTGAGTGTTCCAGCTTTGCAGCACATTCTATATTCACATGTTACCGAGTGTTCCAGCTTTGCAGAACATTCTATACTCGCATGTTACAGCATTCCAGCTTTGCAGCACATTCTATACTCGCATGTTACAGCGTTCCAGCTTTGCAACACATTCTATACTTGCATGTTAAATTGTTCAAGCCTTGAAGCCTATTCAGTATCTGTGCATTACTGGGTGTTCAGACTTGCAGTGCATTGTTCCTTGTTTCTACCCTATCTATCTACTGCATAACCTGATCTTTAACTCCTTAAAAATGGTACGTTATGTAGATTCTGCACAATTGATGATAGCCAGTTAAAATGGTGTAGTACATTCTGATTGTGTTGTGTTTATGTAACATCAGTAATACTTTAGCTTTTGTTGTTCCTGTCTTAATGGTATCTGCATAGTAGCCACCCATTTCTGTTGAACACACTGTATGATGATCCACACTATTTTTTTATAATTAGTAATTGTGACGTGAAAAGTAGATTAGCACTGAAAATTAATCATAATAACTCTTTCCATTATTGTATATTTGCATTATACGTACAATTTCCATCAATAGCCCTATTCTTGTATTAGAACATTGTCATACTTTCTTTAGCGAGTATTAGAACCCCTTTCTCCAAACATGTGTTAAGGTTGAGTTTTATTTGGAGAGTTAGAATACAAGAGGTAAAAAGGTGTGTTTTAAGTATTTCAATATGCTTTAAAAATCTGTCTTCTAAATTTGTTTCCCTTCTGGTAATACTGCCGCACCTTCAGTGATACAGATGTAATGCGGGTCATCACAAATGCCCTACTGGAAACAGATTATTTCTCCCCATAATCATTTTAAGCTCTCTAAATGCAGATTTAGGGATAATGTAAATTCCCACCTAAGTAAATCTGTTTCTTTTCCAGTATACTGTCACTGCCACAAATCTTCCTTTATTGTCTTTTTTCTTTCTCTACCACAGTTTGAATACCTGCTCCTATCACGATAATAACATCCTTTTTCCTCTGTCTGCAGAATACCTACACTGAAATCGACTCACATGCTTGTTTCTATTCAGATCGACCTTGCATCATTACAATCTGCAGCCCTACATTTGTCAGTATAGTTTAGTACCGTGCATTATTTACATTCTGTATTATACCTGACAAAGCAGCCATTCTTATGTTTTAAAACTGCAGTCATAATGCTTGCCACTTCTGTGTGTGCATGTATTATTCCTAATACCAGCTTAAGCATACTTTGTAACACTTAAATAACATTTAAACATTTCTGAGCATATCGCATCTTTCCAAACAGCTCTGATGTTCTTCGTGTTTCACTGTTGCAGTCATCACATTTGGGTTATCTCTGCCAGGGTAGCCCTCAGCTGGCCCGAATACCAGAGGCTTAGTATTTTTGTGTCGGTTGCTGTCACTTCAGGACTGACATCAGGTCATCAGTAGTATAAAGTAAGGCAGCCGATGCCATTACCGATGCCATTACCTCAGTCTTTCTTGCCGTGGTGCCCAAAGCAGAAGCAGTTTGCACGAGTGCCGGTCGGCCGCTACCTGAGTTTCATCTACCGAACTGAAGTTGAAGTCTTCTAAAGTGAAGTACCCCATTGGGGATCCTTTTTTCTTGCACTAACCAATGTCAGGAAAAAGTTAATAATTGTCTCGCCTGTGGAAAGCAAATATCACACCGAGACTTTCATTCTTACTGCGTCACTTGTTTAGGTCCAGACCACGACGTCCTCCATTGTCACTTCTGTGCTTTGTTCAACGCCAGAACTATCCGTCATTGGGCCCTTATTGTAGCTAGATATTTTTCCTCGAATTCTAATATGGATTCAGTCCCGGTCATATACCAGGACCTTACCTGACTGGCTCAGGAATTCATAGATTTCACAAATTTCTGGCAGCCTTCCCTGAAAAAGAAAAACTTGAGGCAAGAATTTTCTCTGGTAAAAGAAAAAGGGACATATCCTCCCAAGGGACTCTTATTCTTATGACTCTAATGAAGAGGAATTGGCTTATGTAGGGCACCTTCTGTCAAACCAGTCCCTCAGTTCAGATTCTGAAGAGACACTGTCCTCAACTTCATCCACCAAGGATCTTTCATTTGAGGATACACTACATAGAATGAAAGAGAACATCAACTCGAAGTAGAGAGTTATCACAGGCTCAGTGCAATTATAGAAGGTTTTTGTGTCTGCCAGAACCTAGACCTTTGGCTATCCTTCCAGTACGCGTTCTCTTGGATGATCTGTATGACACATCTTTACTGTCCGATTCCCTCTGAGGAAGTCAGACCTCTTCTAAGGGGTGCTGAACACCCATAGTCACCTCTACTGGAATCGTATGGTGGGCTCAGCTATGGTGTCTTTGACATCCAATAAGGGAAAAACTTGATCTGCTTCCAAGAATCCCTTGAAAATAAAGTAGAATGCTGCACCATGTTCACATGAAAAGCTATCCTTTATGCTTTGTAAATATGCCTGTTGAGTGCATTGTTATTATTTTCTTTATTTGTTTTGTTGACCAGGTTCATTCAACTAGGTCAGTGACATCTTAGGAGAGACCCCAGGTGGTACTGATGCTGTATGCACATGCACAGTTGTGGAGACAATACATCATTTTAGTCTATAGGGCGTACAATCAGTTTGTATGTGTTTACATCAGCCACTTATGAATATCAATATGTCACTCAATATTATTTATATACTGTTGTGATGTCCTTCATGGATGCATCTGCAGTCATAACAACTGGGTTGTCCTGTCGTCAGGCAGCCCTTCAGTCGGCCGGATTCCAAAGTCCGGGTCCGGCTTCGGCTGATGTCGCACTTCACCCGACGTCATCTCTGTTGGTCTTCGGGTATAAAGGCATCAGCCGACGCCATTTTCCTCAGTCTTTCTTGCCGCGTGGCGCCCGAAGCAGAAGCTGTTCGCAAGTGCCAGTCGGTCGGATCCAGAGATTACTTCTACCGAATACTACTTCGAAGACTTCTAAAGCTAAGTACCCCGTTGGGGACTCTTTCTTGCCTCAGCCGATGTCAGAAAAAGTTAATAATTGTTTAACCTGTGGGAAACAAATACCTCATAAAGATTTCCACTCTCATTGTCTGCCTTGTTTAGGCCCAGCCCACGACGTAGCAGCCTGTTCGGCCTGTGCTTCTTTCAACCGACGAACGCTTAGGTGTCGATCGGAGTTTGCAGAACAGTTTTTCGGTTCTGATTTTGCGTACATTATGCCGTCGGATCCTCCGACTACCCAATCTGCCAAAAAACGCAAAGGTAAAGACCGACACTCGCGGTCCGCGGTTTCGGCAGAAACCATGGTTAAGCAAACCGCGAGTGTCTTGGTTTCGGCCGAAACCGAGAAAACTGCTCAAAGTACAGCTGAATCTATCTCTACAACTGAGGCCCCTGCTACCACTCTTGAATCGGCCTCAGAAATTTTATCCACTACGGTGGTTGCCACTGACTTATCAGACACCATTCCCTTGGATGTCTCTACCCCAGCACGTGGTGCAGCTAGGCCTCCAGCAGCCATGTCCATTAAGGCCTTCGCCAGGGCTAAAGCAGCCAAGACTACTAAAACAGTGCCTGTTAAACCCCCCCACAACCAGGCCCTCTTCTAGTTCTCAAATGCTTACTTTGGCAGAAGATTTAATTTCATTAATTAGAGGATCTCAATCTCACCCAGACAGGGCCTCTCAGCCCCAGAGAAGAGACCTAGGGCAGAGCCCCTGAGCCAGTGTCCTCTGATGATTCTGCTGATGAATCAGACATAACTGACCAGCCAGAGGCTCCTTTCTCCAATTTTGAAGATTCTGATGCTGAAGAATCCATTCCAGCTGCTTCCCCACCAGAAGAATTCTCCTTTGGGAAACCTTACATGCCATGCGAGAGCAGTTCCAATGGCAGCAACAGGATTTTCAGACTCCAGAAAAAGACTTAGGACCTTTCTGCACCTTCCACAGCACAGGCCCTTAGCTATACCTCCTGTTCTCTCTGTGGTGGATGATGCTTTCAATGATGCCTGCTCCGCTCCAGATTCTTTACCCCCAGCCCCTGCCAAACCAGACAGATTTTACAGGGTGCCAGATACTCATCACCACCTTTACAAGGCCCCACTTGCAGACCCGAAACTATATCCCAGGGTCCCAAGGCAGTAGGCGCGACCATAGCTAAAAACCCTATTCCTTCTGAAAGGGAAGCAAGGTCATTAGACAGATGGGGTAAAAAGGTCTACACTTCAGCTACTCTTTCAGCTAGAGCTTTAAACTGTCAGTTTCACATGATACAATACCAAGAGTTTATGCTTGATCAATTAACTAAAAAGCTATCCACTGATGAATCTCTTGATAAGAAATATGTATTAGAAATGGTAAATAACATACAACAGGTTAGTAACCATTCCTTAAAATGTGGCTATGATGCACTGGAGGCTTCATTTAGATCAGCCATGACCGGCACAGTGATAAGAAGGCATGCATGGCTAAAGGAGCAAGCTTTACCGGATCATGTTAAAGCTAAGTTGCTAGATGCTCCTATGGATAAGACAAGTTTGTTTGGTACACCTGCCCAGCAGGTTATGAAGAAAATGGAAGAAAAGGCAAAATCTGTCCAAACGGTTAAAGATTTCTTGCAGGTTCAACCCCAAGGTTTAGCAGGAACTGGCCTGCCAAAATTGGTCCTTTCCTGACTCCACAAGATCTCAAAGGGGCAGGAATAGACGTTCCAGAGGCAGAAACCAATCCAGAGGAGGTGCCTACAGAGGACGACAGTGGCAAAGTAACAACAGAGGCACAGACACAACCACTGCCACTACATCAACACAACCACAGTGACTTAACCCTAAATCCGCCTACCAGGGAACAAATAGCAGCTCCTTTAGGCGGAAAGTTAACCTTATTTTCAAAGAACTGGCACTACATAACAAAAGACAAGTGGATTTTACAAACCATAGATCAAGGTTACCGGTTCCACTTCCACACTTTACCAGTCAAAAGAGGAATGCCAAATCTACCTCCAAATCAAAAAACAGAGGCTCTACAACAGATAATGTTGTTAGCAAACATCAGATCTGTGGAAAGAGTGCCAACAGCAGAGCAAGGAAAGGGGTTCTACTCCAGACTATTCCTAGTTCCAAGAAAGGAAAAAAGTTGGAGACCAATTCTCGACCTGTCCACCTTAAATACATACATCATTGTCCCAAAATTCAAAATGCTGACCCTACAGCAACTTTTTCCCATGCTGGGCAAGGAGTGTTGGCTGGTAACTCTAGATCTCAAGGAGGCATACCTGCACGTCCCCATTCGACCAATCTGCAGAAGATACCTCAGATTTCTTGCAGGATCAGAGCACTATCAATTCTCAGCATTGCCCTTTGGCTTATCTACTGCCCAGAGTATTCACAAAATGCCTGGCATCAGTAATCGCCCATTGCAGACTACAGGAATTCAAATTTACCCATACCTGGACGACTGCCTGCTACAAGGGGACAACAAAAGCAAGCTGACAACAGATTTACAAAGGGTCATTTACTTGCTACAAGCACTGGGATACACAGTCAATTTACAAAAGTCAAGGCTGATACCATCCCAAACAAGGACTTTCTTGGGCGCGGAATTGGACACAGTAAAACAAATGGCATTCCTAACTACAGAAAAACAAAAAGAACTCCCTCTTTACTTCTTGTCACTAACAAAACTGAACAAGTTAACAGCAAGAAAAGTACTGCAGGCCTTGGGCTTCATGGCATCATGCATAATCTTGGTCCCATTTGCCAGACTACATATGAGAAAACTACAGTGGTACCTAAAGAATTTATGGTCCCAACACAGACACAGCCTGGAAACAGAAATCCCACTAATTCCATGCTTAAAACAGGAGTTCCTATGGTGGGCTCAGGCATGCCAGTCAAACCCAGGCCTACCCTTTCGCAGATGTCAAGCAAGCCAGACCATCACAACAGACGCTTCAGACCTAGGATGGGGGGCCCACATGCTGGACAAATGCGTGCAAGGACGGTGGACACAGGATCAACTTCACCTGCACATCAACCTAAAAGAAATGCTGGCAGTAAAACTGGCAATCCAAAAGTTCAAACCATTTCTCAAAGAGGGCCAGTTGATGATAAGGACAGACAACACCACAGTCATGTGGTACATCAACAAGCAGGGAGGCACTCATTCATACCCCCTATGCAGAATGACTTTTGGAGCTGTGGACCCTGGCACTCAGCTACAACATCCAGTTACAGGCAATATTTATACCGGGAAAAGAAAATACTCTAGCAGACATATTAAGCAGAACCACAGCGGATGCCCACGAATGGAAGCTGCACCCGGACATCTTCAAGACCATCTCAAAGAAATGGGGAATGCCTCAGATAGATCTATTCGCATCACCTCTCAGTCACCAGCTCAAAAAATTCTGCACAAGGACATTCCACCCACTAGCATGGAAAGTGGACTCGCTCTCCTTCAGCTGGAAAGGCCTAACAGCATATGCATTCCCACCTCTTCCCTTGATACACAAAGTACTACTAAAAATCAAGGAAGAATGTCCAAGGATAATCCTGATAGCTCCAAACTGGCCAAGACAACACTGGTACCCACTACTGAGGAGCATGTCTCGGAACAATATGTGGCCAATACCCCTGATGCCTTTGATGTTAACTCAGAACAACTACAGCATCATGCATCCAAACCTAAAAACGTTGCAACTGACTGCATGGGACATCACATAGCAGCAGCTAACCCAGAACTTTCCCAAAGAGTTAAAGACATTATTCTTGAAGCACGCAGACCTTCAACAAGAAGGAACTATGCTGGAAAATGGAAAAGGTTTGTCATTTGGAGTACTGAAAGAGGAAAAGATGTGTCAAACATAGATATGCCTAACATTCTGGAGTACCTGGCCGAACTTCTTCATTCAGGCCTGTCCTACTCCTCCATCAAGATACATGCATCAGCTATTTCAGCAGAATACAGCTTTGATCCACCTGTTTTTTCGCACCCTTTGCTCAGGCAGTTCCTCAGAGGAATCAAGAATGTAAAACCTCCAAGGAAACCACCTTTACCAGCTTGGGACTTAAACTTTGTGCTAGAAAAGTTGACACTATCACCCTTTGAACCAGCAGCAACAGCAGACCTACATCATCTGTCATGGAAAACTGCTTTCCTACTGGCAATTACTTCAGCAAGGAGGGTTTCAGAACTACAGGCCTTAATGGCGGTGCAACCCTCCCTAATCTTCCACCAAGATAGAGTGTCTATGAGGACTAATCCTACATTTATGCCTAAGGTGGTATCCAGAGTGTCTTTAAACCAGGCAATCCACCTACCTACCTTCTTTCCCAACCCACAAAACAGAGGGGAAAGAATACTGCATACCTTGGATGTACATAGACAGCTACGCTACTACTTGGACAGAACAAAAAATAGCAGAAAGACTGACCAACTTTTTGTAGCCTATGCAACAGGAAGGGAAGGAAAAGCTATTTCCAAACAGACACTCTCCAAATGGATAGGAAATTGCATACGATTCTGTTACTCCTTCCATGGAAAACCAATTCCACAGAACATAAGACCTCATTCTACAAGGGCAACAGCCACTACCACAGCCTTCTTACGAGGAGTGGCAACCAAAGACATTATTGAGGCGGCTACTTGGACCTCCGTGCATACATTTGCCAAGCATTATAATTTGCCTCTATATTCCAGATCCCGAGCAGGGTTTGCCACTGCTGTACTGCAAGGGATCCTAAACACACCATAATTTACCTTTATCCTCCTCCCCTAGTTGGCTATGGTATTCTACCCAGTTGTTATGACTGCAGATGCATCCATGAAGGACATAGTACAGTTTTGTACCTACCATAAATGTAGATGTCCGAACTGGATAGCATCTGCAGTCAGGATTACCCTCCCTCCTTCCCCTCTGTGGTACTCCTAGGGTGTTTACCCTCCTAATAGCTAGCTGGTGGGGGGGAGTCTTTTATGGTGTATTTGTTTGTATATATGTACATACATGCTTATGTTTGTGTTTACCTCTATCCTTTTGGAAACATTGGCATCTATCCAAAATTTTAGCCTTCAAGAGGGCTACTGGCATCTGGGGCAAGAAACACTGAGGAAAATGGCATCGGCTGATGCCTTTATACCCGAAGACCAACAGAGATGACGTCGGGTGAAGTGCGACATCAGCCGAAGCCGGACCCGGACTTTGGAATCCGGCCGACTGAAGGGCTGCCTGACGACAGGACAACCCAGTTGTTATGACTGCAGATGCTATCCAGTTCGGACATCTACATTTATGGTAGGTACAAAACTGTACTTTATTGCTAGTCTGGCTGAGACTATGGCTGAAAAAGGTCCTTGACTAGGCTCTACAATGATTAATAAAGTAAAATAGAGGGAAATGAATAATCTAATGTTTAGGAATATGTAGCATCTTTTATGTCATTTATGTGTAAAATCTTATCTTTATAAAAACAGACCTTAAATGCCCCTTTTCATCTTTTTTAATCCAGCTGTAGATATCTGTTTTTTGCCAGATCGTTTGAATATCAGTTTAGAATACATCTGTAACATAGTGGGACTTTCGTAAATACAATGCACACAGATTGATAACTAAGAGAACATTCACCAGATTCAGCAAATGTGGTACACTTTACCATAAATGTATTGAAGTGGGGTGCAGAGATAATATAATATAGACCTTTTATATATATTTATGTATGTATATATATATATATATATATATATATATATATATATATATATATATATAAATTCACTTCAGAAGCTCGAAATACTGAAATATCGAATTTCAGTATCTCGAGCTCCGAAAGTCGAATCCTAAGAGCAGCGAAAGTGCAGAAGCGTGAAATTCAAAACCTCGAATGCCAGAAGTTTTGAATTTCGCGCATCTGAACTTTCGCTGTGGTTATGTATTCAGGTTATGTTAAGGTGTGTGTATGTTAAGGGTTTTGGGTAGGGGCTGTGGTGTGTGTCAGTGCTGTTTTGTTGCTGTGATGTGTATGTGAAAGGAGAATGTAGCTTGTGTTGTGGTGTTTTGCATGTGTTTGCATGTAGTGCAACCTCGGAGTGAGAATATTTAAGTAGGGGGGGCACAGCCCCCCACATTGGAGGTGCAGGGGGGCTTGCCCACCTGCTTTCATGTAGTAGAGAGGTTGTGTGTGTGTATAGTAGTACTGCGATATTTTGAATTTCACAGTTTTGAGTTTTCGTGATTTTGTGGATTCGACCTTCTGGGCTTGAGATACTGAAATTCAATATTTCAGTATTTCGAGCTTCTGACGTGAATCTATAGATAGATATATATATATATATATATATATATATATATATATATATATATATATATATATATATATATATATATGCTAGATACAAGCATACCTAAAGAAAGTCAAACAATGTCAAAACAGAACAGAGTTAATCAAACAAAAGTTGTTTTACAGAATGCGGGACAAAAATGTTTGCCTGTAAGATGCAAGACCAAACAAGCAGTTCTGTAGCAGAAATGTATGGCACGATCACATGATTATACATGTTTAGTAAAGTTTAAAAACCCCAGTAACAGTCTTATGACATGATGCACTTGTTCTTTGAGGGGATTAACCCCTGCCTAGTCGTGCAGTGATCTCAGCTTTTCTCAAGCTGCAGCAATTTAATCCTAAAGGGGCTTGCGTGTGTGGAATTTGCTAAAATGAGAAGGTGTTGGTGTTTGGGGTTAATGCTAGAAAATGGCAACACTTTGAAAGTCTTATCTGATTGTCCTGTTACCCTTCCCATAAAATACCCAACAACCCCCAGTTCCAGTAGTTACAAAAATGAAAGCCAGTGAACTGTTAAACTGCCAAGTATTAATAGCCTCATTGCAAAAGTCCACCCTGCCAATATCTGTCCTACTAAGAGGACTTCCTCAACCACAGAAAATCTAATATAATTTCCTAAATTCCATAGCAAAATATTGCCATCAAATCATTTTTTAAACTGCAAAATCAACTACCTGACTAAACAGTGGTCTTGGAATATCATCTTCATCATCCGTTGCTAAGAAAGACACCCAGTACATCTGTCAACTACTTTATGTGTGCACTACCTCACTTACTGTGGTAATCATGGCTTCACTGTCTGTATTGTCTTTATTAACTACAGGAATCAGTACATAGGTTGGTACCAGGCTATCGGCCCTAGGGCCTGTACAAGCCTAGCCATAACAATTCTCTGGATATTTCTTCACACAGTATTTACTTCCCAGGACCCCTGTCTAGCAGGGCGACTGACACGATCCCCGGGGTGAATTTCCTATCTCCCTTACAATTGTCAAGGTTCCTTTTGAAGAGGGCCAAGGAGGCACTCTGCTTGACATGTATGGGCAGTCGATTCCAGAGTATGGGGAGCCTCTGGGACAGGAACCTATCCCTCCAGCATGTTTTGTTCATTGTGATGACAAGGTTTAGATCCCTGGAGCGTGTGGCTCTGAGGGATTGGCATTTCTTGAAGTGGAGCATATCCAACAGCTCAGGGTTTGACATGGCCTTGTGTGTTAAGCAGAGTTCGCCTCTGAGTAGATGACATGCCACAGAGTATAGCTGGAGGTTTTATTTGATGGTCAGCATAGGGCATCTGCTTTAGGCCTGTGATTCTTTTAGTGAGGTATTTCTGCGGCCTTTCCAGTTGTCGCAGATGTCTTGTGAGGTACATACCAGATGGGGCATTGTACTCTATAATGGGTCTAATGAGGGATGAGTACAGTGGGACAATGACCTCCTTTTTTCTGGATGAAAAGCCTTAGTGATGAGGTGTGCCACAGGATTTCCTAACTGTTGTGGCGATGTGGTTATCGAAGTTAAGACCACTGTCCATCTGTGTCCCTAAGTCTCTCATCATATTTTCGGTGTTTAGTGTACTGCCACCTATGTGGTAATTCATGAGTACATGGTTTTTCCCAAAGGGGATAACTATACATTTCTTGGCATTAAGCTTGAGCCCATGGCTCTGGCACCAAGCATCTCTTTCTGTAAGGCCTTTTTGTAGAATAGCCAGAGTCCCTTAGTGTTGGCCTGTACTTTAGAGATGTAGATGCCAAACAAGAGCTGTCCCAGGACTGAACCCTGAGGTACTCCACTTGTCTGGAGCTGGACTTGGAGTCTGCTACTTTTACAGTCTGGGTTCTGTCAGTAAGCTAGTTGACAACCCATCAAGTGACGTAGGGATTTATGCCCAGCTTAGTAAGTTTATCTGTGATTCCAGAGTGGGGGATGGTGTCAAAGGTCTTGGTGAGGTCCATACAGGGTGTGTGGATCACCTTACCCCCGTCCACAGCTCTGGAGACTGATTTGAAGAAGTCAATCAGGTTCAGGAGACAAGATCGGCCCTTCACAAACCCAAACTGGGTGGGGTCCAGTGTTTGAAGGTTGCCAATGTCTTTGTTTATAAGTTCCATGATAATGCGTTCCATGCCTTTGCAGATCAGGCTCATCAGACTGATGGTAGTTCCCGGGATCCAAGGTGGATCCACCCTTGTGGAATGGGATAACAGCCTCATTGTAGGTATCTCTGCATCCTTCCTCTGTTTCACTATTGGTATATCTTCTCACTTACTGTAGGAATAAGTATATTTTTCAGCTGCTTCCCTCTCTGTTTACAATGGTTTGGTAAAACTGAGTACGGGCTAGTAGGAATGTAGATTCCATTGGATGAGGATATCAAGTGTCCATCCATCCATTGACCATAGTTTTAAAAGGGGATACTGACTCTGCTTGATAAAAATGAAGTTGGAGAATGTGGCACACACAAACCACACAAACTGAAATATTCTTATGTCATAAGGTGGTTCTGTTGTACTTGCTATCCTAAAAGTACAGTTTCCACCTATAGAGTTAATTTTGGGTTGCAGTAGTAACTGAGCATTCATTAGTATATATTTTTTTTCATCATGAAATACTCTATATGCAAGACTCAGTTTCCCCCTTAAATGCCTACAGTTGACAAACTAAAGGTCCATAATCTTTGGTCATTAATTGTAAGGAAAGTGATATCAATTAAATTCTTTTTGAATGCTTTGTGTGTGTTCCAGCATACATACCATTTATCATTTGAACAAAACAGTGAATTCGCATATGTCAAGAAGGCAGAGTATCTTATTGAAAAGTTCTTAATTCCAGTCTTCATAGCATTAGATTTAATAATTTTTCCCCGAGTCTGAAATTAAGGTATTATGTACAGTAATTCCAAGTTCTTGCTATACATCTGTTTAGATCAATGCTCTCCACAGATGCTACATTCTGTGGAAATGTTTTGCCATAGTACAGGATACAGCATTTGTTCTTATTAATGTTTAACCCATGTTCTGTCAACCAATTAAATAAGTTTCTAGTATTTGCTAGATTTATATGTATTATGTTAGGCACAAATGCCCTGATTTTTGTATCACAAGTGTTATCACTAACCAAAATGTATCTGATTGGAAGGTGTGAAAAGATACTAAGTAGGGTCAGACATGTGACGGATCATTGTGGGACCCCAACCTGTCAGACATGTGACCGATCACTGTGGGACCCCAACCTGTCAGACATGTGACCGATCATCGTGGGACCCCAATCAGAGTGAAAGTTATTCATTTTAACTTTTTTCTTTTGTCTGTTATACAGCCAGTTTTGTGTCCGCCTAACAATGTATGGATCATTCAATAACTTGGTCATTGCATCCATGATAACAGTGTGATCTGACACATGACCTCAGCTCATATGCATAGGGGTATATAGACTGACGACGTACACACAAATACCTCAAACTCTCTCGCTGCCAGCCCAAAATGCAAATTGTGCAACTGTTGGAGTGATCTTCATTGGTGTTTCCTTTGCTTTGTTGCATGTTCAGGTAAGTACCCTTTGAGCCGCCTTCCTTTCCAAGTGTTTTGATTGCCCAGATCACCTTTATTAGACGTCAGCTAGGAGACATGAGTACTGTAGGCTTATCTGTCTTAGGACTTGCACATTAAGTGCCATGTCCCTTTTTTTTTTTAGGCCTGGAACACAACTACAAAACCTGCTCTATCTACCACCTGTTTGTTCCTAAAACCCTTAGGTCAAGGCTTTCCTCTCTGAAAACATTCCTTGAAACTCAGCGTCTAAAATGCCTAGCCCAAGCTAAAATGTAGAATACCCTTCATACAACATCAACCTTCCAGCAAAGGAGAAACTCAAAAGACCCTGAGATGATGCGCAGCCTTGTATCCCTGAGTCAGATGCACCTACTGATTTCCAGAACCAGATGTCCATCAGATACCCTCTCAGTTGCCTACTACCAAGACCCCATTGAAGGAAAATATGGCTCCAGAAGCCTTGCAGAGAGTGGACACCTGAGATGAACTATGTATCACTTCAGAGAGCCCCTACCTGGAGTGTTTCAAATCCTTGTTAGGGAAGAGGTTTTTGGTACTCTAATTAAAGTGCACCAAGGTTCTGAACATCCAAGACCATTTCTGGCAGATGTCACACCTAGAAAGAAAAAGCAGAAAACTAGATGTGACATCCCCTATAACTTCCAAAGAAAATAGTTGATGGACTTGTAAACAAGTCCCTGAAGCCTCTTTCCTTTGTGTCATAACAAGATTTTTCTTCCTCTGGTGAGTAACAGGATGTGGATTCTTATCACTGCTTGAATTATTCCTTACAGATGTAGTCCCCTGAACAGCTTTCCTCTGATGAAGGGGACACACTGTCCACTGACTGCCCTACTGAGGAGGCCTCCTTTAGGTAAACTATCCAGAACATGAGTCATCAGAGCTATCAACTGCCAGACGCAGGTGACTAAATATTTGATGTCTGTCCTGCAGTCTCTGAATAAGGCAGTGTCAAACCCACAATTTCCAGATTCTAAGCAAGAACTGTAGAACTTACTGTTGTAGGCAGCTCAAATTGCTAGGCATAATATCAGATGCAGTTATGATACTGTGGATGCCTCTTCCAGGCCTGCAACCACAGGTTCAGTCATTAATTATTTTGCTTGGTTGTACAGCCAACTCATCCATGAAGGCTTTAAATCTAAAATTCTAGACTCTCCACAAGACAAAGACCTCATGTTTGGTCCTGAAACTGCAGAGCTCTTCAAATCCTTACAAGAACAGGGTAAGTAGGCATTCCACTTATGCTGGGTTGATGATGCCATAAGAAGGCAGAAACATGCATGCCCACAGCTAGTGGGGTTCGGCTTTATTGGCCTGAACTTGTCCATAAATTGACTTAAAAAAAGTAATGAACATTCAGAATTGCTATTTAGCCTAAACACCTGAAAGGTAATTTGCATATATCCCATGTCACCTCTAATACAAGAGGTTTAAGGAATCGCACAGTAGAAAGTCTAGTTTTGCTGGACTTACTAGATCAAGGCAGCATAGAAAGGTTGCCACCCTTGTTAATAGGAAAATAGTTCTATTCCAGAATCTTTATTGTACCCAGGAAGGAAAATGGAGACCCATTCTGGATTTCTCTTCTAAACACCTTTCTAAAGGTACCTACTTTCAAGTTGCTCTCTCTGCACACCCTTCTGCCTTTCATTCTTCCTCAAGCTTTCCTTGTGTACTAGACCTGAAGGATAACTACCATCACTAGACCTGAAGGATGACTACCGCCACACCCTATTTAACCTTCTTGCAGGAAATTACTCAGCTTTTTTCTGGCTTATCCCATTTTCAGTTTACTGCTTTGCCTTTTGGGCCTTCTCTGGCATCAAGAGACTTTACAAAGCGCTTAGCTTCTGTTGCAGTCAGGAAATTCCGATTGTCCATTACCTAGATGGCCTACTGGTTCAAGCTCTCTCTCCATAGCCTCCCTCCTCAAGCATGTACATTTCACAGTACATCTGTCCATCCTAGGGTTCACAATCAGGTTCAAACTTTCCCATCTCACACCCATTCAGGATCTGCTTTTCCTGGTTTGTGGACTGAATGCACACAGAATGGCTTGCCTTGTTTTATCAGGAGAAAATTCTCAGTCTGGCCACCTTTTTCAAATATCTCTACTCAGTGTTTCACTGCACAGCAAGGAGGATACTCAGGACCTTGGCAGCTGACATTCCAACAACTTCTCTGGCCAGACTGCATGGTATCTGAAATCAGTCTAGGTTTACCATTTGTATACCTTGGACTTATCATTCCCATCCCCATGATACCCTAATCCCCCTACTACCTTGTATCAAAAAAAGAGCTACTGTGGTGGGGTAGACAGATCATGCTCAACCCAGGCCTTTCCTTCACCCCAGACCCACACAACCAAGTTCTTCACACACATGCTTTGGAGAGGACATATTGGGGTGGGGGTGGGGGGCTTGTACAGGGGAAATGACCTTCCCCTGTCGTGAAAGAATACATCAGCCTTAAAGAAATGAGAGCCCTTCTGCAAGTGTTGCAAATATTCTTCCATCTGTGGAAACCAGGCTTTCTGTTGTTGTACACCAACAACACAACAGTTGTGTGGCATCTGAACAAACAGAAGGCACAAGATATCTTACCCACAGTGCAGGTTAGCACAGGAGGCATGGCACCTTAGCAAACAAATGGGTATGACTCTGACAACTGAATTCTGTGACAGTAGGATGTACTGGCCAGCTCCCTAAGCATGTCCGTGAAGGACCCTCACAAATACACCCTGAACAAGCAAGTCTTCAACTCTGTAAGGCATCAGTAGGGTACTCTAAATATACACCTTTCTGCTTCTCCAGAAAGCCACCATCTTTCACGGTTCTGCACCAGGAGTCCTTCACCCTCAGCCTGGGAGACAGATGCCTTCCCTTTCCAGTGGTCGCTGAGGTTCCTGTATGCCTTTACTTACCCCTCTGCTACTAAGTTCAAAAGGAAGCCTCAAAAACTCCTCCCCCTGGCCAAAACAACATTGGATGTTCTTCATGTTTCACTGTTGCAGTCATCACCTGTGGGTTATCCCTGCTTTGGTAGCCCTCGGCCGGCCCAAATACCAGAATCAATGTTTGTGTCAGCTGCTGTCACCTGTAGACTGAAGTCAGGTCGTCAGTGCTATAAAGCAAGGTAGGTGACGCCATTATATCAGTCTAGCCATGGAGCCCGTAGCAGAAGGAGTACGCAAGTGTGTTGGTCGGTCGCTACCAGAGTTTGAATTACAGATGAAAACGTTTAAAGCTAAGTACCCCATTGGGGATCCTTTTTTCTTACACTAATCGATGTCTGAAACAGTTAATTGTCTCACCTGTGGAAAGCATATCCCACACCGAGAATTCCATTCATACTGCTTCACTTGTTTAGACCCAGACCACGACATCCCCCGTTGCCAGTTCTGTGCCCTTTTTAACATGAGAACCATTCGCCGTAGAGCTCTTATTGTAGACAGGTACTTTTGTCTTCTGTCTTCACATTCCGAAATGGTGTCCATCAGCCTACAATCTGTAGACATTCTGAAAAAAATGTAGAAATAAAGACAGAGACAGACCACACAAGGCTAAGCCTTCCGATCACTCTACCACTAAACACTGCAGTTCTCCAGAATTCAGTGAGGCACTTTTGCAGCCCCTACGATATCTACGCAGGCCTCTACCGAGACCCTTTCAGAGTCCGGTATGCCGCAGAAGTCTTCTTTGTTTTCTGAACCTTTGGCTGTCTCTGCCTTGGTTGGGTCCGGAGCTGCGATGCAGGCACCAGCTTCTGAGGAGGCCTCTCGCACTACCGAATCTAGACAAAAGCTGACGTCTTCTCATCCAGCTACTGTTTCTCTGATTGATGGATACCCTTAGGCCTAGAAGCCAGGCCACTCCTAGAAAATCTGCTTCTAGCCACCATCTTGCTCCTGCTCCTGCTCCACCACCCCAAGCCCAAATGCTTAAAATGGCAAAGGATCTTATCTCCCTTATCAGGGGTAGTCAGGCCACAATTTCTAAAAGGAAAACACACCCTTCTCTTGAAATTATGACAGAACAGGATTCTGAGGAATCTAATTATTCAGATTTTTGAAGAGGAACAGCCTGTGACTGCTTATGAGGATTTAGATGTGGAGGAATCCATTCCTTCTGCCTCCCCACCAGAAGAACTTTCCTTTGGGGGGAAACCCTTCACATCCTCAGGGAACATTTCCAATGGGAATCTCAGGACTTCCCCCAGTCTAAGATAAGACTAAGAGTTTCTGGACCTGCCCCAGCACAGACCCCTGGTCACCCCCTATCTTGGAAGTGGTGGATGATGTTTTCCATGAATCCAGCTTAGCCCCTGACGTCCTCCCACCTGCTCCCAGTAAACCTGACAGGTATTACAGAGTACCAGATTCCCACAAATACCTGTACAGAAATCCTGCTGCAGACCCAAAGGTCATTACACAGGGACGTAAAGGAGCTAAGACTAGTTCTGCCAAGAATCCTATTCTTTCTGACAAGGATTCCAGAGCTCTGGACATATGGGGTAAAAAAGTATATACCTCTGCAACCTTAGCTATCAGAGCACTCAACTGTCAGTTCCATTTGTTAAAATATCAACAACACACTTTGGAACTATTAAAGCAAAAGATTTCTACCTTTCTTGACTGTGCCAATTTGAAAGAGTTAGCAGATTTACCGCACTCTACTTGTCAAGTGGCCAAACACTCATTACACTGTGGATATGATGCCCTAGAAGCCTCAAGCAGGGCAGCAGTGTCAGGATCTCTCATTAGGAGACATGCATGGTTGAAGGAACAACCTCTACCTGATCATGTCAAGTCTAAATTGATGTACCCCTGGATAAGGACTGCTTGTTTGGAGAAAAAGCAGAAGAGGTGCTTAAAAAGATGGAAGACAAAGCAACATTTATGCAAATAGTGAAAGATTTCTTTCAGATTCAACCTCTTAGGTTCAGCAGGAACTTTCCCTCTAAGCACTGGTCCTTCCCTGCACCTAGCAGACAGGTGCAAGGTAAGCCCTGCAGGGGCAGACCACACTGGCCCCTATCCCAGGGACAGCAAAGAACCAAACAGTGGACCACTTCCGCTTCAAAGGCAGGGAGTTCTAATCCATCCTTCTATGGCAAAAACTCTCAATGACCCCCCCCCCCACCCTCCTTTCACTCACCAAAAGCTAGGAGGAAGGCTCTCCCTCTGCAAAGAAAATTGGCTTTCTATAACAAAGGACCAATGGGTCTTAAAGATAATTTTTCACGGATACAAATTCTCTTTCAGTGAACTCCCAGTTCCATGAGGGTACCCAGACTTGCCTCCAAATCTGTGGGCAGAGGCATTGAAGCAGGTCCAAACTCTCATATCCCAGGGGGCAGTAGAATCTGTCCCCTCAGATCAAACAGGCAAAGGCTTCTATTCCAGATTATTCCTTGTTCCCAGAAAAGAGGGCACTTGGTGCCCCACCCTGGATCTATCTATCTGAACACCTCCGTGGTGGTCCCCAAATTCACACTGCTAACATTACAGCAGCTGCTGCCTATGCTGACAAAAAATGCCTGGTTAGTCACCCTAGACCTAAAATATGCCTACCTCCACATCCCCATAAGGGAATCCTGCAGGAAATTCCTGCACTTGAGAGCAGGCATACAACACTTTCAGTGCTCTGTGCTTCCCTTTGGCTTATCTACTGCTCCCGTAGTATTCACCAAATGCTTAGTCCCGGCCATAGCCTTTTGCAGACAGAGGAATATACAGATTTACCCTTATCTTTCATTCAGGCAGAGTGCAAAGAAAAGCTGCTCCAGGACCTTCTCTTTGTCAAAACCCTCCTAACTTCCCTAGGGTTCACCATCAACGAGAAGAAATCAAAGCAAACACCCTCCAGGAAGATCATTTGCTTGGGAGAACTGCTGGACACAGCATCCCAGATGGCCTTACTATCCTCAGAAAAGCAGAGCTTCCTGCCTCTCTACTTACCTAGCTGGCTTCCAAAAGTCACCTCACTGTGAGGAAGTCCCTGCAAGCCTTGGGGTACATGGCATTTTGTATCCTTCTAATTCCTTTGGCCAGGCTCCACATCTGGAAACTTCAGTGATACCTAAAGAACCTTTGGTGTCAGCAGTTTCAGCCTCTAGAGACCTCTCTCCCTCCAATCCCCTGTATAAGGGCCAAGTTTCTCTGGTGGGCAGGGGCCTGTGCCAAGAACAAGGGTTGTCTTTCTTTCATCTGCCGCCCTACCGGGCAGACTATCACCACCAATACCTCAGACATTGCTCTGACATCCTTCAAACTCCATCTCAGGCCAGAGCTTCTCCTTATCAAAACAGACAACACCACAATAATGTGGTACATCAACAAACAGGGAGGGACCCAATCTTACCCTCTGTGCAGGCTAGCCATGAACCTCTGTCTGACAGCCTCCTCCATGGGATTACACCTAATTGCTCAATACCTACCAGGGATCTACAACACCCTGGCAGACTACCTAAGCAGAAACTTACTGGACCCCCACAAATGGCAGCTCCACAGAAAAATCTTTTTGCAAGTCACTCAGGAGTGGGGTACTCCGGAGGTGGATCTCTTTACTTTGCATCTCAACCACCAGCTAAAAAAAAAGTCTGTACCAGAGAATATCACCACCTAGCATGGAACGTGGATGCCCTGACTTTCCCCTGGAACTCCCTCTTTGTGTACGCATTCTCTCCTCTGCTACTTATTCCCAAGGTACTGATAAGGGAGGAAAGACCAAAGGCCATCCTCATTGCACCAAATTGGCTCAGACAGCATTGATACCCCTTACTGTGCACCCTGACCTTACAGCGTCCCAGGCACCTTCCACTAATCTCAGGCCTCTTGACTGGGGGGGGGGGGGATGCTGCACCCAGACTTGCAGACTCAAACTGTCAGCATTGCTAATACTTTAAAAGCAAACAAGGGGCCTCTGTTAAGCAAACCAGTCCTAGACATTATCACAGAGGCCAGAAGGCCCAGCATAAGATAATCTTACACAGGGAAATGGAAAAGATTCTGCTCCTGAAGCCAGTCCAGAAGGGGCAGTGCATACAACCTTCCATCCCTCTTATCCTAAACTACATAGTGGAGTTACTCAGTAGTGGCCTCACCTTCTCTTCTATTAGAATCCATGCCTTAGCCATTTCAGCTCATTTTGATACAGACCAGCCCCTCTTCTCACATCCTTTGATTAAACAATTCCTCAAAGGGGCTTCTAATATCAGACCTCCCAGAAGGCCACCCACGCCAGCCTGGGACCTAAATTATGTTTTGGAAAACCTAACCTTACCACCCTTCGAACCTGCTGCTTCAGCAGAATTGAGATACCTCTCCTGGAAGATTGCTTTACTGCTAGCTATCACCTCAGCCAGAAGGATTTCAGAACTTTAGGCACTCATGGCCGTTGAGCCCATCATCATTTTCCATACAGACAGGGTCTTCCAGAGAACTAACCCCTCCTTTATGCCCAAGGTGGTGTCTGATGTGACCCTCAACCAGGCCATACATCTACCCACCTTCTTTCCTAACCCTCAAAACAAGGGGAAAAGAATTCTCCACTCACTAGATGTGCACAGACAGCTCAGATACTACCTGGACCATACTAACCCTTCAGAAAAACAGACCAGCTTCTTGTCAGCTTTGCCTCTGGGACAGAGGGGAAGCCCATTTCCAAGCAAGCCATTTCCAAATGGATATCACACCGTATCCATTTCTGCTACAGACTATATAGGAAACCACCCCCTAACTGTTTTCATAGCCATTCCACTAGGGCAGACTCCACGTCCACAACCTTCCTCAGAGGAGTCCCCACCAGGGACATCTTGGAAGCTGCCACCTGGACCTCTGTCCACACCTTTACAAAGCATTACCACCCACCTCTTTTCTCTAAGGTTAGGGCAGGGTTTGCCTCTGCAGTTCTGCAGGGCATGCTGTCTCTAACTTATCCTTCCACCCCTCTCCTCAGCTTTGGGAATCCTCCCACAGGTGATGACTGCAACAGTGAAACATGAAGAACATAGTACAGTTGTGTACACTTACCATAAATGTAGATGTTTGAGTGTATTCACTATTGCAGTCCTGGATGTTCTTCGTGTTTCACTGTTGCAGTGATCACATTTGGGTTATCTGCCTGCAGGTAGCCCTCAGCCGGCCTGAATACCAGAGTCTTTGAATTTCTGCGTTAGATGCCGTCTCCTCTTCCATGACATCAGGTCATCAATGGTATAAAACATGCAGCCGATGCTATTACACCAGTCTTTCTTGCCGTGCGGTGCCCGAAGTAGAAGCAGTTCGCAAGTGCCGGTCGGCCGACTCCTGAAATTTTCATTTTCGAGTTTCAGATCCGAAGTCTTCAAAAAAAGATAAGTACCCCGTTGGGGAGTTTTTTTCTTGCTCCAACCGATGTCAGTAAAAGTTAACAATTGTCTTACTTGTGGAAAGCAAATACCTCATAGAGATTTTCATTCGTACTGCATCCCCTGTTTAGCCCCAGACCACGACGCCCCTCGCTGTCAGTTTTGTGCCTTGTTTAACCCCCAAACTATTCATCATCAGGCTATCTTTGCAGCCAATTACTTTTGTACTCTGTCTCAGTACTCCGAAATGGCTTCGTTAAGCCATCCGACTACTGATCTTCCAGAAAAAGGTAAGGATAAAGACAGAGACAGACTGCACAGGTCCAAAACTGCCGAAGACGCTTCTGTTAAGCTAGTCGCCAGTCTGCCAGTACTCAGTGAGGCACTTTTGCAGCCTCTGATATCCGCTACTTCAAATTTGTAGGCCTCAACTGAGACCCATTTGAAGTCTGGTATGCCGGGAGATGCTTCTTTGACTATGGAACCTGCGTATGTTTCTACCTTGGATGGGTCCGGAGGAGCCACTGTGCAAGCACTGGCTTCTGAGGGTGTATTCAGGTCTACAGACTTGCATTTTAAACCGACGTCATCATTTCCATCCAGAAGTTCCTAATCCCTCAGGCCTAAAACTCGCACTATGCCTAGAAAACCGACAACCAAGCCACGAGCTCAGGCCCATATGGCTCAAAAACAAATGCTTAGAACCTTAATTAGGGGAAGCCAGCCTTCCCCCTCTAAGAGACCAAAAGAATCAGAAAGAAATTCAGTTCTAGATCAGGAATCTGATAGTGTGAGAGTGTTCAATCTCGCCGTTTGTTCTTACACATGGGTTCGGAGCCGATCCTCGGCTCCGAGTCGGCCGCTTAGCAAAGCTCTGCATCGAGAAGAAGCTCGAGACCAACCTATCTCCCACAATTCCCTCTGCCCTTACCTCAGATCTAGTTTGCCGCTGCAACTGATCACATCGTTTGAAGAGCTCTGAGCCAACTTCAGATAAGATTTAGCCTTTTTTTTCTAATAGAATTTTGATCTAAAATTGTTAGATTGTGAGACTTGTTAGTGTGTGCGTGTGTATATGGTCTATGGTTCCGATTGACTAAATTATTAGTGTTTTAAAACAGTTTTATTTAGTTAGGATTCCTAAGGCCTACCCCACTCACTAAATATCGGATTCGACTGCTAAAGTTGTTACTTCATAACATTAATTCTCGGCATTTGGCTAAGATTAAGTGTAGTGATTGTTATTTCACTGGCTAGTGTGACATTTTTTGACTTTGACATGTCTGAGAAGGTTAAGTCAGGCTTTAAAAGATGTCAGTGTGGACAGAAGATGTCTGTCACAGACAACCATAGCTCCTGTGTCTACTGTCTTGGCCCTCTCCATCTTCAGGAGGACTGCTCCATATGTCACTCCTTTAGTGGAAGGGTCATGACAGATAGGTGCAGGAATCTTATGGACAGGGGTCTTTGAAGCCTGCTTTTCAGGAGGCTTTAGATAAGTCAGACCAGACTTCTAAATCTTCGAAGGAGTCAAAGACTTTGGAGCCTATGTCATCGGCTCCACGTTCTTCTTTTAAAGTTCGTTCACCGATTCCACAGACTTTGGGGCCGAGTATCGAACTAGTGTCTGTCACCGAGCCTCGAGTCTTGGAACCGGTGACGGAACTGCCACCTCCTGCTCTTTTGAGGTCGGCACCGTCCTCGATTCCTTCGACGCGGTCTTCCAGACCCCTCTCCGACACCGACGTAGATCGTGTGGTGCAGAAGCTGATGGAGAACACGGCCCTGTCCAAACTCATTGCAGTCTCCTCTCAGTTGGTGTCGAGACTCGAAGGCCTTCCCTTGTCTCCATCTGGTCCTCCTCCGAGGCCTACTCAGCCCTCAGAGCCGGGAGACGCTGATCTGTTGATAGTAGAGCCCTTGGTGCCAGAACAGTCTCTTTCTCGGTCGGCACCGTTAACCTCGACTCTGTCGGAACCACTCCCGGACTCGCGGAGCCGACGATCTATCCTTGGTTCTGGGACCGAGAGTCGAACCGATGTTTCGGTGCCGACTCTCCCTCTCGGCGCCTCGGCACGGATCACCTCGGCTCCGTCCTCGGGGTCGGTGCCCTTGGCTTCTGCGTCGGAGATTCCTCCACGTTCTTCGGAACCGGCGGATTCTTCGGCTCGGGGTCCAGGGGCCTTCGATCTTATGAGGAAGGTATTGTCTTCCCAGACAACTACCTCAGCAGAAGCAATGTCTCCCTCCCATAAAGGCCCGTTGTCCTCTTCTGCACCTATGACTACTCAAAAGCATCGAGCACCAGTGTCTCAGCTGCTCCCAGAGGGAGCCCCCTCTTCCTTGGAGGCTTCATCGGATGTCCCCCCCGAGGAAGTCCCGAGGAAAAGATTGTGTAAGAGGAGGCACTTGGATTCTCCACAAGAGTCCTTAACATTGGACACTGACTTAGATGAGTCAGAAGGGTCCCCGAAATCACCTTCAGAGGATGTCTCCTTCTCTGACATCCTGGAGATCCTAAAACAGAGAGGTGATTGGCAAGCCCTACCCCCTTCTGAGGATGAGTCAGTTTTGCTGAAGGCATTTGGTGCTCGCCCTTCTTCCTCCTTGGTCACTCCACCCTTCGACGAGTTAATGGAATTAATTGCTCGAAGGGCATGGGAGACACCTGACACAGTGGAGCCAGTTCCCAGAAAGCCTAATAAGTATATTACGGGCCTTCAGGATAAGGCTTACCTCACAAAGGGAGTTCCAGTGGACGCTATGGTGGTGGCAGCTGCCACTAAAAAGGAGATGTCTGAATCTTCCTCATCTGTCCATCTGCCTAACAGAGATTCTAGGACCATGGACAGATATGGGAAGCACATTTTCAGTTCAGCGACTTTTTCCATGCGATCGCTGAACTATTTGACACATTTCACACGTTTACAGAGAGTTGGGAGATACCCTCCAGGGTACTACAGATGCTGCTGTCGTGGATAAGGTTACAGCACAGCTCAGTACCCTTACATCTATTGTAAACTCGTCCATGAGGCTCATCTCGTATGCAGCCGAAAGGTCGAGTAGGGCTGCGGCTTCAGCGATTGCTCTCCGTAGACAATCCTGGATGCGCCTATGCTCCTTTGCGGAAGCCTTCAAGTCTTCCTTTACTAACGCCCCTTTTGATGGTGCCACTCTTATTGGCCCCAAAGTAAAGGAGACCCTTACCTGGTGTGAGCAAGAGGGAAAGACTCTGTCTGCTGTCGGAGTCCATTTTTCCACCCCATCCAGACTGTACCTCAAAGGGCAACAAGGAGGGAAAATGTGGTTTCGTAAACCCCAGGGTTCTTTCCCAAGCACACAGGGTGATGCCCCCTCCAGAGGCAGAGGGGGGGGGCAGAAGTGGAAGATGTCGCCCTGGCAGCAGAGGGGGTCCGCAAAACCAAGGCGACAGGGATACTCTCCCTGGGAAGCCTTTCCAGCACTCCTGAAGGGAGGCCCGACTGTCCTGCTCTGGAGACAGTCGGGGGTCGCTTAGCTTTATACCCTCAGGCCTGGCAAAGTCTTACCTCAGACAGATGGGTAAAAAGCATTATTACCAGAGGTTACAAAATTCCATTTCTATTTCCCCCGTTACCACAGAAAAGATTCCCAGATGTATCGCCCCATCTGCGAGAACCTGCAGCTATAGAAATTTCAAGGCTGCTAGAAAAAAGAGTCATCCAACCAGTCCCGGCGGACTAAAGAGGATTCGGAACTTACTCAAGGTTCTTTTTAGTTCCAGAAAAGACAGGGGACTGGAGGCCAATTCTGGACCTAAGCAAGCTCAATACCTTTGTGAAGAAAGAAAAGTTCCAGATGGTCACACTTCAATCGATCCTTCCATTCTTACAGAAGGACGACTGGATGTGCTCAATAGATCTCAAGGACGCATACTACCACATCAAAATGGCCAGAGCGTCCAGCAATCACCTGCGCTTCCAGCTGGGAGCCAGTCACTTTCAGTTTCGGGCCCTGCCCTTTGGTCTAACCTCAGCCCCCAGGGTTTTCACCAAATGCATGGCAGTGGTAGCGTCTCACTTGAGATGCCTAGGATTCCGGGTGTTTCCGTATCTGGACGACTGGCTCCTGACTGCCACCACCGAGCATCGACTGATACAGGGCAGGGACTACACACTCGACCTTTGTGTTCAGTTAGGGATTTCGATAAATTTTGAAAAATCTGCCTTACAACCATCACAGCATATCTCATTCATAGGGGCAGATTTGGATACCCGTTCCTTGCTTCTAAGATTTCCTCCAGAAAGAATAGCTTCCCTACAAAAACACATATCTCTACTTCTGTCGTTCAAAAAATCCCCAGCAAAACTGGTTCTGAAAGTCTTGGGACTCATGTCAGCTTCCCTCATTGCAGTTCCCTTGGGAAGACTACACATGAGAGTTCTTCAATGGCTGCTGTTCGCACAATGGTCATTCCAACAGTTACCGCTGACACACGAAATTCACATTACAAACACCTGCAGAACACACCTGTCTTGGTGGTTACAGAATTGCAATCTCATCGGCGGCCGACCGTTTGTGTTACCCCCACCAACAGCTACAGTGACCACGGACGCTTCCCTGATAGGGTGGGGGGGCATCTTTCAGGGACAGACAGTCCAAGGCGAATGGACCAATCTAGAGTACAACCTGCACATCAATGTCCTGGAGATGAGGGCAGTGTTTCTGGCGTTGCAACACTTTTCCTCCCTTCTACCTCTAGGGACCATTGCAGTTCAAACGGACAACATGTCCGTAGTTTGGTACATAAACAAACAAGGGGGAACCAAATCTTACCAGTTATGCAGAGAGGCCATGAGAATTTGGCAATGGGCAGAGTCCACGGGTCGCTTTCTGATAGCAACGCACATCCCGGGGTTATCCAACGGCATAGCGGACAGGTTGAGCAGAGCCATCTTGTTACCTCATGAGTGGTCCCTCAACCAGACAATAGCGGACATGATATTCCGCAAGCGGGGCCAGCCTTGCTGCGATCTGTTTGCGTCTCCAATGAACGCCAAATGCAGAAGCTACTTTGCCCTATTATCCCCTCTAGGGGATGTCCCCAGGGGTGCTCTGGTTCACAATTGGCCCCCGGGTCTCCTATACGCCTTTCCACCTATACCTCTGATACTGAGATTTCCCCAGAAAGCCAAGGATATGGAAAGGACTGTAATTCTCATTGCCCCATTCTGGCCTTGTCAAATTTGGTTTCCCTTTCTTCAAGCACACCAAATACAGGAGCCCTGGATCCTGGACCCGGTGCCAGATCTACTGACTCATTCGTCAGGAGCTCCCCACCCGTCGCTCCTGTCCCTCAGATTAGCAGCTTGGCTGCTCCGCTTCCCTTCTTAGCCAGGTCTAATCTTCTTTCTCCGGCGGTTCAGAACATTCTAGTAGCCTCTCATAAGGCTTCCACTACAAAAATTTACACTAGTAAGTGGAAACGTTTTGTATACTGGGCAACTGCACAACATTTACATCCCTTAATAGCCCCACTAAACAAAGTTTTAGAGTTCCTATCCATGCTATTTCACCAAGGAGCTTCTACTGCCACCTTGAGGGTTCAGTTGGCTGCTATTTCTAACTTTCATGTGGGGGAGAATGGAGCACCTATTATGGCTCATAGGCTTTGTAAATCCTTTTTAAAAGGATCCTTTCATCTTAGACCACCAGTCAGGTTTCCTACAGCTCCGTGGAATCTAAACCTTCTTTTATCCCAGCTAATGCTACCACCCTTTGAACCAGCCTCTTCCTGTTCCTTAAAGTTCTTGTCCTGGAAAACTCTCTTTCTAGTAGCTATCACTTCAGCCAGACGAGTGTCGGAACTTCAAGCTCTTTCCATTAAACACCCATATTTAATTTTTCACCCGGATAGGGTGTCTTTACGCACCAACCCCTCTTTCCTCCCCAAGGTTTGTTCAGTCAACAACATTAATCAATCCATTGAACTCCCCACGTTTTTCAAAAACCATTCCAATAAGCTGGAATATATGTTGCACAAGTTGGATGTTCATAGACAACTCAGATTCTATCTAGACAGAACGAAAGATCATAGAAAAGCAGACCAACTCTTTATAGCCTTTGCGGACAACAAAAAGGGCATGGCAGTGACGAAGCGTACTCTCTCCAAATGGCTATCTGATTGTATTACCTTTGTTTATACTGCTACTGATCAAAGTTTGCCCACCAAACCAAAAGGACATTCTACTAGATCAGTTTCCACATCTTTGGCTCATGCGGCCCGCCTACCTTTGGATACTATTTGTGCGGCCGCCACTTGTGTCTAAACCACATACGTTCATCACTCATTACAAAGTGGATAGGGTTTCCAGGGACAGGGCAACCTTTGGTTCCACTGTGCTCAGGAACGTTCTTCCGTGAGTCTCTCAGGGTCACGGAGCTAGGGACGCTACCCATGTGTAAGAACAAACGGCGAGATTGAACACTCTCACATAAAGAAGTTATGTCCTTACCATATTCCCACCCTCCCACCCTAAGGCCAGGAAGAACGTCCGGTTTAGAGGTCTGGTCTGGTTCTCCCGCTACTGGTTTCTCTCTGTTGTGCTGCTGGTTTCAGTTACGCCCTTGTATGTATGTATGTTTACAGTATTGTTGCTGGATCTGGTGTTGTTTTGCAAACTAGATCTGAGGTAAGGGCAGAGGGAATTGTGGGAGATAGGTTGGTCTCGAGCTTCTTCTCGATGCAGAGCTTTGCTAAGCGGCCGACTCGGTGCCGAGGATCGGCTCCGAACCCATGTGTAAGAACAAAGGCGAGATGAACACTCCACATGGAACGTTATGGTAAGGGCATAACTTATTTTTTCTGATCCTTCTGATTACCAGGAATTGCCCTTATCTACTTATGAGGATTCTGATGCAGAGTATTCCATTCCCTCTGCTTCCCCTCCAGAAGATTTTTCCTTCGGTGAAACCTTGCATACTCTTAGGGAGCATGTCCGCTGGAAAAGCCAAGATTACTCCGAGTCCAAAAAGATACTTAGGGAATTCTTACTCCTGCCTCAAAACAGGCCTTTAGCTATCCCTCCTGTGCTGGACGCTGTAGATGATGCTTTCTTGGAATCTAGCCTTACCCCAGACACTTTACCTCCAGTTCCCAGAAAACCTGACAGGTACTACAGAGTACCTGACTCTCACAAGTTCCTCTTCAAGAATCCTTCTGCGGATCCAGAGACCATTTTCCAAGGACCAAAAGGCATTAAGGCTACTGCTGCCAAAAATCCTGCCCCTTCTGATAGAGATTCTAGAGCCCTAGACAGATGGTATAAGAAGGTATACACCTCTACTACTTTGGCCATTAGGGCCTTAAATTGCCAGTTTCATATGTTGAAGTATCAGCAGCATATTATGGGACTTCTTAAACAGAAAATGATGTTGATTCCTGACTGTGCTGAACACAAAGAATTGCAAGATTTAATGCATTCTGCAGAACAAGTTGGTTAAACATACTTTGCAATGTGGCTTTGACGCTTTAGAAGCATCTTGCAGGGCTGCTGTCACCAGGTCTGTACTTAGAAGGCATGCTTGGCTTAAGGAGCAATCCTTGCCAGATCATGTTAAAATTGCTGGATGCTCCCTTAAATCAGGACAGCCTGTTTGGCAAAAAAGCAGAAGTAGTACTTAAAAAGATGGAGAAAAAAGTTAAATCTATGCAAACTGTTAAAGATTTCCTACAAGTACAGCCTCCAAGATTTAGTAGGCATTGGCCCACTAAGAATTGGTCCTTTTCTGCCTCTTCCAGGCCTTCTCAGTCCAAACCCAAAACCAGCAGAACACCCAAGCTTCAGTCCCAGGGTACGCACAGGACTAAGCAGTGGGAGTCTCCTACTTCCAAATCAGGGAGTAGTAAGACTCCCCCCTATGGTAAGCTGTCTCAATGACTTAACCTTAAAACTTCCAAGCACTTCTCAACTGACTGCTCCTTTAGAGGGAAAGATTGCTATGCAAGCAAAAAACTGGGAACTCAATACCCAGGACAAATGGGTTTTAAATATAGTTCCCCAAGGATACAGATTTCACTTCCACATGTTACCAACCCCAAACGGTTGGCCAGATCTACTCCCAAATCAGTGGGCAGAGGCTCAGAACCAAGTACTCTCTCTCTTAAACTTAAAGGCTATTCAAGCTGTTCCAGAAGAGGAAAAGGGACAAGGTTTCTACTCAAGGCTTTTTCTGGTACCCAGGAAAGACAACTCATGGAATCCTATCCTGGACCTTTCTGTCATAAACACCTTTTTGGTGATTCCAAAATTCAAGATGCTAACTCTTCACCGGTTGATTCCTATGCTAGGCAAGCATGCCTGGTTGGCAACACTGGATTTAAAGGAAGCCTACCTGCACATCCCAATCAGGGAGTCTTGCAGAAGATACCTACACTTCAAAGCAGGCTACATGCACTATCAGATGTCCTTCAAGGATGCATCTGCAGTCTTTACAAATGGGTTGTCCTGTCATCAGGCAGCCCTTCGGTCGGCCGGATTCCAAAGTCTGGGTCTGGCTTCGGCTGGTGTCGCACTTCACCCGACGTCATTGCGGCAGTTATTCGGGTATAAAGGCATCAGCCGATGCCATTTTCCTCAGTCTTTCTTGCCGCGTGGCGCCCGAAGCAGAAGCTGTTTGCAAGTGCCGGTCGGTCAGATCCAGAGATTACTACTACCGAATACTACTTCGAAGACTTCTATAAAGCTAAGTACCCCGTTGGGGACTCTTTCTTGCCTCAGCCGATGTCAGAGAAAGTTAATAACTGTTTATCTTGTGGGAAACAAATACCTCATAAAGATTTCCACTCCTATTGCATACATTGTTTAGGCCCAGACCACGACGTAGCAGCTTGTCTAGCCTGTGCTTCTTTTAACCAACGGACGCTTAGACGTCGGTCGGACTTTGCTGAACAGATTTTCGGCTCCGATTTTGCCTACATTATGCCGTCGGATCCTCCGACTACGCAAATAACCAAAAAACGCAAAGAAAAGGACCGACACTCGCGGTCCGCGGTTTCAGCCAAAACCGCGGTTAAGCAAACCACGAGTGTCTCAGTTTCGACCGAAACCGAGCAAGCGGTTCTTTCTTCAGCCGATAACATGCCTTCTACCGAGGCCTCTTCTAACTTGGTAGAAACGGCTTCTGAAATCCAACCTTCTGTTGCGGTTTCACAGGATTTATCAGACACCATTCCCCTGGATATTTCAACCCCTGCAAGTGGAGCTGCTAGGCCTCCTCCAGCTATGTCTATTAAGGCCTTTGCCAGGGCTAAAGCAGCCAAAGCATCAAAACCTGTGCCTGCCAAGCCCCCCTCTCACAGGCCCAGCACCAGCTCCCATATGCTTTCTTTGGCTGAGGATCTCATCTCTTTAATTCGTGGAGCCCAGCCTTATCCAGACAGGGCCTCTCTCCCTCCTCCAGAAAAGAGGCCTAGAGCAGAGCCCCCTGAGCCAGTATCCACAGATGATTCCTCTGATGACTCAGAACATACAGACCCTCCTGAGGCTTCTTATTCTCCTTACGAAGACTCTGATGCTGAGGAGTCCATCCCTTCAGCCTCTCCTCCTGAGGAATTTTCCTTTGGGGAAACCTTGCATGCTATGAGGGAACAATTTCAGTGGCAGGGCCAAGATTTCTCAGACACTAGAAAAAGGCTTAGGACCTTTCTACATTTACCACAGCATAGGCCTTTAGCTATACCTCCAGTTCTTTCTGTTGTTGATGATGCATTTAATGATGCTTGCACTGCTCCTGATTCTTTACCTCCGGCTCCTGCTAAGCCCGATAGGTACTACAGGGTCCCGGACACTCATCACCACTTATATAAGGCTCCTTTGCAGATCCAGAGACTATCTCCCAGGGTCCTAAAGCTGTAGCAGCTACTTCTTCTAAAACCCCTCCCTCTGAAAGGGAATCCAGGTCCTTAGAGAGATGGGGTAAAAGTTTACACCTCTGCTACTTTGTCAGCTAGAGCTTTGGCCTGCCAATTTCATATGATTCAATATCAAGTGTTTATGCTTGACCAGTTGACTAAAAAGCTGTCCTCTGAAGAATCTTTAGATAAAAAGTATGTTCAAGAAATGGTACATAACATACAGCAAGTTAGTAACCATTCTTTAAAATGTGGCTATGATGCACTGGAGGCTTCCTTTAGATCAGCCATGACTGGCACAGTTATCAGGAGGCATGCATGGTTGAAAGAACAGGCATTACCAGACCATGTCAAATCTAAGCTTTTGGATGCACCTATGGACAAGGTCAATTTATTTGGTTCATATGGTTTATATACATTATTATTTTTATATATATATATATATATATATATATAGTAAGTAAGTATTTTTGTTATTCTATTTATTGTGAATGAAATATTGAAATGATGAAGTCATTGTTTATGTTTATACTAATTTTGTATAATTAATTATATAACTATATAATATATATGTTCATGTTTATTTTGTTTAGAATAGTTATTTTACATACTGTTTTATTTAACTTTTATGTATATAAAAGCCATTCTGATATAGAGCTTAGGATGCTATGTAAGATAAATGTCCATTATATATATATTATAAGTAGAGATCACTTTAAATTTTTTTGATTAAATATATACTAATTGATAATCAATCAATTAGTGGTTGATATATAGAGAGCTTAATTTCAAAGCTGTAATGTGATCCTTTGAACTTGGTGGACAATTTATTTGGTTCCCCTGCACAGCAGGTACTAAAAAGATGGAAGAGAAAGCAAAATCTGTGCAAACAGTGAAAGATTTCTTACAAGTTCAACCTCCAAGGTTTAGCAGGAACTGGCCCTCCAAGAATTGGTCCTTTCGGACTCCTCTAAGGCACAAAGAGGCAGGAATAGGCTCTAGAGGCAGAAACCAATCCAGGGGTGCCTACAGGGTAACAACGCCAGTGGCAGGGTAACAAACAGCGGATACAGCCACCACCACTACAACAACTCAATCACAGTGACTTGGCGGTGGCACCGCCTACCAGGGAACAACTAGAAGCACCCTTGGGCGGAAAGCTAACCTTATTTTCAAGAAACTGGCACTGCATTACAAGAGAAAAATGTATTTTGCAAACTATAGACCAAGGTTACAGGTTCCATTTCCATACTCTACCAGGAAAGAGAGGAATGCCAAACCTACCACCTACTCAAAGGACAGAAGCTCTAAAACAAATATCTCAATTATTAAGAATGAGAGCTGTGGAAAAGGTACCATTCTATGGAGCAAGGAAAGGGATTTTACTCCAGACTCTTCCTGGTACCAAGAAAAGAAAACAAATGGAGGCCTATTCTAGACCTGTCCACTTTAAATACATTCCTCATTGTTCCAAAATTCAAAATGCTGACCCTACAGCAGCTTCTTCCCATGCTGGGCAAGGAGTCTTGGCTGGTAACTCTAGATCTCAAGGAGGCATACCTGCACGTCCCCATAAGACCAATTTGCAGAAGATACCTCAGATTTCTTGCAGGATCAGAGCATTATCAATTTTCAGCATTGCCCTTTGGCTTATCTACTGCCAGAGTGTTCACGAAATGCCTGGCATCAGTAATCGCTCATTGCAGACTTCAGGGATTCAAATCTATCCCTACCTGGACGACTGCCTGATACAAGCGGACAACAAAACAAACTAACAGAAGACTTACAAAGAGTCATCTACCTGCTGCAAGCCCTGGGATATACAGCCAATACAAAAAGTCAAGGCTGATTCCATCCCAAAGAATAACCTTTCTGGGTGCAGAACTGGACACATCAAAACAAATGGCATTTCTAACTGCAGAAAAGAAAGAGCAACTTCCTCTCTACTTCTTGGCATTAACAAAGCAGAACCATCTAACTGCAAGAAAAGTGCTACAAGCTCTAGGCTTCATGGCATCCTGCATAATACTGGTCCCTCATGCCAGGCTGCATATGAGAAAGCTACAGTGGTACCTAAAGAATTTGTGGTCCCAGCACAAGCACAGCCTAGAAACCAAAATTCCAATGATCCCATGCCTGAAGCAAGAGTTCCTATGGTGGGCTCAGGCCTGCCAATCAAACACAGGATTGCCCCTCTGCAAAAGTCAACCAAGACAAACCATCACGACAGATGCCTCAGACCTCGGTTGGGGGGCACACATGCTGGGCAAGTGCATTCAAGGCCTATGGACTCAAGACCAGCTGCATAAATCTAAAAGAAATGATGGCAGTAAAATTGGCAATCCAGGCATTCAGACCTTTTCTCCAAGAAGGCCAGTTGATGATAAGGACAGACAACACCACAGTTATGTGGTACATCAACAAACAGGGAGGCACACACTCATACCCTCTATGCCGGCTGGCACTGGACCTATGGGATGTGGCTGTGAGCTACAACATTCAGTTACAGGCAATTTATGTACCAGGGAAGGAAAACATTCTAGCAGACATATTAAGCAGAACTACAACAGATGCCCACGAATGGATGCTGCATCCGGACATCTTCAAAACCATCACAAGAGAATGGGGATTACCACAAATAGACTTGTTTGCATCCCCATTCAATCACCAGTTGAAGAAATTCTGCACAAGGACTTACCACCCACTTGCTTGGAAGGTGGACTCCTATCTTTCAGTTGGAAAAGCCTGACAGCATACGCATTCCCACCACTTCCTTTGATGCACAAGGTGCTTCTGAAGATCAAAGAGGAACGTCCGAGGATCATCCTGATAGCCCCAGACTGGCCAAGACAACATTGGTATCCACTGCTGAGGAGCATGTCCCGGAACAAATATGGACACTGCCCTGATCCCATTACTGCTAACACAGAACAACTACAACATCCTGCATCCAAACCTAAAAACTCTGCAGCTAACTGCCTGGAACATTACATAACAGCAATTAACCCAAATTTATCCCAAAGGGTTAAAGACATAATCCTGGAGGCTCAGACCTTCAACAAGAAAGAATTATGCAGCAAAATGGAAAAGATATCTCATCTGAGTACTGCAAAGGGCAAGATGTGACACTGGTGAACATAGCCAACATCCTGGAGTACTTGGCGGAGCTCTTCCATACAGGCCTGTCCTATTCTTCCATCAAGATACATGCATCAGCTATTTCAGCAGAATACAGCTTGGATCCTCCTGTCTTCTCACATCCTCTGCTCAGACAGTTTCTGAGAGGAATTAAAATGTAAAACCTCCCAGGAAACCTCCATTGCCAGCATGGGACTTGAACTTTGTGCTAGAAAAACTGACTCTTCCTCCTTTCGAACCAGCAGCAAAAGCAGAATTACAATACTTATCCTGGAAGACTGCTTTCCTGCTGGCAATAACTTCAGCAAGAAGGGTCTCTGAACTACAGGCATTAATGGCAGTGCAACCCTTCCTGATCTTCCATCAAGATAGAGTGTCCATGAGAACAAATCCTACATTTATGCCTAAGGTGGTATCCAGAGTCTCTTTAAATCAGGCTATCCACCTTCCTACATTCTTCCCCAACCCACAGAACAGGGAGAAAGGCTCTTACATACCTTGGATGTACACAGACAATTACGCTACTACCTGGACAGGACAAAAACAATAGAAAAACTGACCAGCTTCTGGTAGCATATGCAACGGAAAGGAAGGAAAACCAATTTCTAAACAGACAATCTCCAAATGGATAGGAAATTGCATTAGATTTTGTTACTCCTACCATGGAAAGAAAACTCCAGAGAACATCAGGCCTCACTCCACAAGGGCTACAGCCACTACCACAGCTTTCTTACGAGGAGTGGCTACCAAGGACATTATAGAGGCTGCTACTTGGACCTCCGTGCATACATTTGCCAAGCATTATAACTTACCTCTATACTCTAGATCCCGTGCTGGTTTTGCCACTGCTGTTTTGCAAGGGATCCTAACTACACCATAATCTCTTCTCATTTCCTCCTCCCCTAGTTTAGCTATGGTATTCTACCCATTTGTAAAGACTGCAGATGCATCCTTGAAGGACATAGTACAGTTTTGTACCTACCATAAATGTAGATGTCCGAGAGGAATGCATCTGCAGTCAGGATTACCCACCCTCCTTCCCCTCTGAGGTACTCCTAGGGTATTTGCCAATCTTCAGCTAGCTTGGGGGGGATCTATTATGGTGTATTTGTTTGTATGTATGTACATACATGCTTATTTTGTGTGTTTGCTCTTTACTATTTGGAAACTTTGCATTTATCCAAATTTAGCCATCCAAGAGGGCACCTGGCATCTGGGGCAAGAAACACTGAGGAAAATGGCGTCGGCTGATGCCTTTATACCCGAATAACTGCCGCAATGACGTCGGGTGAAGTGCGACACCAGCCGAAGCCAGACCCAGACTTTGGAATCCGGCCGACCGAAGGGCTGCCTGACGACAGGACAACCCATTTGTAAAGACTGCAGATGCATTCCTCTCGGACATCTACATTTATGGTAGGTACAAAACTGTACTTTCTCTGCACTAGCCTTTGGCTTATCTGCTGTGCCCAGGTTATTCACAAAGTGCCTAGCTCCAGGTATTGACTTTTGCAGGCAAATAAATATTCAAATATACCCATACCTGGATGATTGTCTAATTCAGGCAGAAAGCCAGGACATACTTTGGAATCATCTGGCATTTGTCCAAAAGGTGCTAACTTGTCTGGGGTACCCCATAAACAAAAAGAAATCACATCCTGTACCCTGTCAGCAAATTATATTTCTGGGAGCAAGCTTGAACACAACTTCCCAGATGGCTTTCCTCATGCCAGAGAAACAAATTCATTTGACAACTTACTTCAAACTAATGGCCACAAAAACCCTACTATCTGCAAGGCAAATACTGCAAGCCTTGGGGTTCATGGCCTCCTGCATTCTACTAATTCCATATGCAAGACTGCATATGAGGAAACTACAATGGTATCTAAAAAGCCTATGGTGTCAATATTCTCAGGATCTCGAAGCAATGATTCCTATCATTACTTGCCTACAGTTAGAGTTCCTTTGGTGGGTGGAAGCCTGCCACCAAAACATAGGACTACCATTCACTCTACCCGCTGCTGGCCAAACCCTAACAGACGCATCAGACTATGCATGAGGGGCTCATCTGGCAGGGAAGTGCACTCAGGGCAAATGGAACCCAAGTCAAATGTACCTGCATATCGATCAAAAAGAAATGTTAGCTGTACAGAATGCTCTGACAGCCTTCAAGGACCACATTCTTCCAGGACAATTAATGGTAAAGACGGACAACACCACTGTTATGTGGTACATAAACAAGCAGGGAGGTACCCATTCATACCCCCTTTGCAGGCTAGCCATGGCCTTGTGGAACACAGCCTTGAGCTACCAAGTGCATTTACAGCTCAATTCCTGCCAGGAAAACTAAATACACTGGCAGACAAACTAAGCGGAAATCTCATGGACTTACACGAGTGGAAAATGGAACCAAAGATGTTCAACATGTTGAGAAACAAATGGGGGAGCTCAGAGATAGACCTGTTTGCCTCCCCTCATAACTACCAAGGACTCCCCACAAACAAGCTTGGAAAGTGGATGCCCTGTCCTTCACCAGTTTATGCCTTTCTTCCTCTGCCTCTCCTCTCCAAGGTACTACTAAAGATCAGACAGGACAAACCAAGGACAATACTGATTACACCAGACTGGGCACGGCAGCACAGGTACCCCCTCTTGCACAGTGTATCACTGCTGGCACCATGGCACCTGCCTCAGACCCCTACCCTGCTGTCCTAGCAGGAGGGCCAGATTCTGCACCCTCAGCTTCAAACCCTGAACCTGGCAGCCTAGCTAATTACCTGATCACTCTGTTACCATCCCTCAGTAAGCAAGTGTTGGATGTCATTCTGGAGGCAAGGAGGCCTATTACTAGAAAATCTAATGCTGAAAAATGGTGAAGATTCTGTTCCTGGAACCAAACTCAGGGGATGGGCACAGCAGCGCCCAATTTACCCCATATTATTCAATACTTAACTGAGATGCTTCACAAGGGCCTTTCCTTTTCTTCCATCAAAAATCAAGCCTCAGCCATTTCAGCTCATTACAATACAGAACCACCCCTCTTCTCTCATCCACTGCTCAAGCAGTTCCTCAGAGGGGCCAAAAACTTAAGACCACCCTGGAGATCCCCAACTCCAGCCTGAGACCTTAACTTTGTATTGAAAAACTCACTCTACCTCCTTTTGAGCCAGCTGCAAATGCAGAGTTAAAATTCCTTTCTTGGAAAATAACCTTCCTTTTAGCAATCACTTCAGCAAGAAGGGTATCTGAATTACAGGTCCTTATGGCAGTGGAGACTTTCATCATCTTTCATGCAGACAGGGTGTCCCTCAGGACCAATTCCTCCTTCATGCCCAAAGTAGTATCCAGTGTGGCCCTTAGTCCATTCAGAACAAAGGGGAACGGGTACTGCACTCCTTAGATGTGTGCAGACAACTTAGATTTTACTTGGACAGGACTAAACTTTAAAGGAAATCTGAAAAACTACTGGTGGCATTTGCTGCAGGGGCAGGGGGGAAGGCCATTTCAAAGCAAACCATTTCTAAATCGATAAGGCCATTGCATTTATTTCTGCTATAAGCACCAAACAAAACCTATCCCACAGAGGATAAGACCACACTCAACCAGGGCTGCATCTACCTCTACAGCCTTCCTAGAAGCTGCTACCTGGAGTTTTGTACATACTTTCACCAAGCATTACCATTTGCCAATTTTCTCTAAATCCATAGCTGGCTTTGCCACTGCAGTCTTGCAGGGCCTTATAGCTGATCCTAATGCTATCTAAATTCCTCCTCCCATCCTTAGCTTGGGGAAGCTACCCAAATGTGATGACTGCAACAGTGAAACATGAAGAACATAGTACAGTTGTGTACACTTACCATAAATGTAGATGTTCGAGTGTATTCACTGTTGCAGTCCTGGTTACCCTCCCTCCAGCCCCCTGACTTCTTTTGGCTATTCCTCTACTCTCCTTCACTATCCTTAAAAACTTTTTGGTGTATTTGCTTTTTTGTTGGAGGTATAACCTTGCTATATATATATTTAATTGCTTCCCATTAGGGGGGCACCTGACATCTGGGGCAAGAAAAACTGATGTAATGGTATTGGTTGCATGCTTTATACCCCTGACTAACTCACGTCACGGAAGATGAGACAGCAACCGACACAGGGCCCAAGACTATGATAATCAGGCTGGCTGAGGGCTACTGCAAGCAGATAACCCAAATGTGATGACTGCAACAGTGAATACACTCAAGCATCTACATTTATGATAAGTGTACACAACTGTACTTTTCCTCTCTTAATAGTCTTCAGGCTGCTGGCTTGGAGATAGTCTGAGGTACATATGCATACATCCAGCTATATACCCCAACTCATATGCATACATCCAGCTATATACCCCAACACATATGATACCTCCAGCTATATACCCTGATACATATGCCTACATCCAGCTATATACCCTGACACATATGGATACATCCAGCTATATACCCTGACACATATGATACATCCAGCTATATACCCTGACAGAGATGAAGCTTTGGTGCTGCTCGCAGGATGTCAGTAGACGAAAACCCATATGTTAAGAAGTAATCAGTAGGACATCTACTCTTATGGCAAGTTCTTGCACAACTGTACTTTTTTATAAAGTCATATTGAGAAATATCTAAAAATAGACCAAGAAAGTTTGTCTCCATCATCAGACCTTTCAAAATATTTCCCAGTAATCAATATTGGACTAAGTGGTCTAATTATTGGCAATATCTGACAGACCACACTTATGTAGAGGCACTACATTTGCTAACTTGCAGCTTGTAGGAACCATTTCTGGTGATAATAACAGATTAAACTTGGTGCTGATTTCCTTAGATATGCTTGTCCAAAAACAAGCTGGGGTAGCTTCTGGACTGGAGATGGAATTCACCTTAATCTTCACCCACAAACTAGTTACGAATTCTGATGTCAACAATAGGCAATGTGCAATATCCAAAATTTCAACCTACGATTCCTAGATAGAAAATTTTGTACACTTGCTTTTACAAGTAAAGTAGGCGATGAGTATGTTTATAAAATCAATACTCAAATGAAATATTTCCCATCCTAGATAATAGAACCAACATTGTCTGCAGAGCTTTTGTTCTCATCAACATAATGAAAGATGCTTTATTTTCACAGTAATTCTTAGCCTTTTCTAAGAATTATTTTAACCTTTTACTAGTACTGTAATATGCTTTCTTAAACAAAGAAGTGTTACACTTTTTTCAGATCTTGTGTTTTCTTTGTGTCTTCATTATAATGATAGTGCAGCTCGGCTACAACTATCTCACTTTCTGTAGGAATCTGTGCACCTTTCAGCCATCTGGCAGTTGGCTTAGCAAATTAAGAAGCTGATGTCCTTCAAGAATGCAACTGCAGTCCTGACATATGGGTTGTCCTGCCTCAGGCAGCCCTTCAGTCGGCCGGATTCCAAAGTCTGGGTCCGGCGTCGGCTGATGTCGCCTCTTCCCCGACGTCAGAGCGGCTGGGGTATAAAAGCATCAGCCGACGCCATCTTCTTCAGTCTTTCTTGCTGCGTGGTGCCCAAAGCAGAAGCAGTTCGCAAGTGCCGGTCGGCCAGCTCCTGTGTTTTCAGATACCGAAGTCATCAAAAAGCTAAGTACCCCGTTGGGGAACCTTTTCTTGCCTCAGCCGATGTCAGATAAAACTGTAAAAGTTAATAATTGCTTGTCTTGTGGTAAACAAATACCTCATAAGGACTTCCATTCTTACTGCCTTCCCTGCCTCGGCCCAGACCACGACGTCTCAGCCTGTGCTGCCTGTGCTTGCTTAAATAAGCGCACACTTAGGCGCTAGGCAGAATTTGCTGAAGACTTTTTTGGGGAAAATTACTCCTATATCATGCCGTCGGAACTACCGACAGCACATATTTCCAAAAATCGGAAGGACCGGGACCGACATTCACGGCCCGCGACTTCCACCGACACCACGCTAAAGCCTACCGCGAGTGCATTGGTCTCTTCGGAGGCGGTAATTCAACCGCTCCAGGCCAACGACACCGCTTTACCACACACTTCGGTCCCGGAGGCTACCCTGGTGCCGGTTGTTGATTTTCCTCCTGAAGCCGAAGCCCAAGATTTGCCTGACACCATACCGGTGGACAAAGTAACTCCAGCATGTGGGGCAGCTAGGCCTCCTGTGTCTATGTCCATCAAGGCCTACACATGTGCTAAGGCTGCCAGCCAGTCTGTCTCACCCTCCTAAATCTTTTTCACAGGGTCCCACTTCTGATAAACAGATCATGACTTTAGCTGCAGATCTAATTTCTTTAATCAGGGGCTCTCAGGCTCATCCAGACAGAGGTTCTCAGCCGCCTTCAGACAAAAGGCCTAGGGTTGAGCAGGCAGATACCCTTTCCTCAGATGAAGCCTCTGGTGAGTCAGGATTCAAGAGAGATTCCCAGGAAGAATCCTTCCCGGCCTACGAGGATTCTGATGCTGATGAATCCATTCCCTCTGCCTCTCCTCCTGAGGATATTTCTTTCGGGGAAATTCTCCACTCCATGAGAGAGCATTTTCAGTGGCAGGGCCAGGATTTCTCCGACTCCAGGAAAAGGCTTCGGACTTTCCTTAAGTTACCCCAGCACAGGCCTTTAGCTATTCCCCCAGTGTTAGATGTATTGGATGATGTGTACTCAGACTCCAGTGCTTCTCCTGATTCTCTCCCTCCTGCTCCAGTCAAGCCAGACAGATATTACAGGGTTCCTGAAACTCATAAACATCTCTTTAAGGCCCACTCTGTTGATCTAGAAACTATTTCTCAGGGGCCCAAAGGAGTGGCCACTTCCACAGCCAAAAATCCTTTGCCCGCAGACAGGGACTCTAGGTCCCTGGAGAGGTGGGGTAAAAAAGTTTATACCTCAACCACCCTTGCCATGAGGGCACTTAACTGTCTTTTTCATATGTTTCAGTATCAGGATTTCTTGCTGGATGATTTGCAGAAAAAGTTAGCCTCTCCTGAGCCTTTAGATAGAAAGGCCTTGCAGGATTTGGTTCGTAATACTCAGCAGGTTAGCAATCATTTTCTTCAGTGTGGTTATGATGCATTGGAAGCTTCATGTAGGACAGCTATGACAGGGGCCGTCATACGTAGACATGCTTGGTTGAAAGAACAGACATTGCCAGATCATGTTAAAGTAAAGCTTCTAGATGCACCTCTGGAAAAAGACAAGCTATTTGGTGCTAATGCACAGGGTGTGTTGAAATCAATTGAGGAAAAGGCTAAATCAGTACAAACAGTCAAAGATTTCCTCCAGGTTCAGCCACCAAGGTTCAGCAGGAATTGGCCTTCGAAGAATTGGTCCTTTCTAGACACAGACAAGTTCCAAAGGGGAAAAAACAGGCGTGCTCGAGGTAGAGGGCAATACCGAGGTTCCTACAGGGGCCGCCAATGGCAACCAACTAATCAGAGAAGTGGTGCAGGGACTTCTACTGCTCCACAGGGACAATCACAATGACTTGACTTTGACACCGCCGACCAAGGCTCAAAGAGAAGCACCTTTAGGCGGAAAATTATCTTTATTTTCAAAAAATTGGCACGTTTTTACAAAGGACAAATGGATTTTGGACATAATAGACAAAGGTTACAGGTTCCACTTCCATACCTTACCAACAAGACAAGGCATGCCAAACCTGCCACAAAATCAAAGGGCAGAGGCACTCATACAAGTTTCAAAGCTGCTACAAATCAAAGCAATAGAAAAGGTTCCTCCTCAGGAACAAGGCAAGGATTCTACTCAAGACTGTTCCTTGTTCCAAGAAAAGAAAAGCAATGGAGACCTATACTGGACTTGTCCGCTCTAAACACTTTTCTCATTGTGCCAAAATTCAAAATGCTGACGTTACAGCAACTTCTTCCCATGCTGGGCAAGGGGTCTTGGCTGGTTACTCTGGACCTCAAGGAGGCATACCTGCATGTCCCAATCAGACACAGCTGCAGAAGATACCTCAGATTTCTTGCAGGGTCAGAGCACTATCAATTCTCAGCATTGCCTTTTGGCTTATCTACTGCGCCCAGAGTATTCACGGAATGCCTGGCATCAGTAATTGCACATTGCAGACTTCAGGGGATGCAAATATACCCTTACCTGGACGACTGCCTTATACAAGCGGACAGCAAGCAAGCCTTGACAAAAAACTTGAATTATGTCATTCACTTACTGCAGGCTTTGGGATACACAGTCAACATTCAAAAATCAAGACTACTGCCATCCCAACAAATAATTTTTCTAGGAGCCAAACTGGACACAAACTCACAAATGGCTTTCCTCACAGAAGAAAAACAAGAACAATTACCAGATTACTTCAAAAGCCTAGCAAAGCACGCTCAGATGACTGCAAGGAAAATCCTGCAGGCCCTGGGTTTCATGGCATCTTGCATTCTTCTGATTCCACTGGCAAGACTACACATGAGAAAACTACAATGGTACCTAAAATGTTTATGGTCTCAACACAGCCACAACTTAGAAGCAATTATTCCTCTCATTCCATGTCTACAAAAGGAATTTTTGTGGTGGGCACAAGCAAGCCAGCTAAACAAAGGCATGTCTTTCAACAAACCTCAAGCAAGCCAAACCATTACAACAGACACCTCAGATCATGGATGGGGGGGCGCACATGGAGGGCAGATGCATTCTAGGGCAATGGGCACCCCGGGAATTGCATCTGCACATCAATCAAAAAGAGATGTTGGCAGTGATTCATGCAATTGAGGCCTTCGGAAAATTTCTTCAGTAAGGTCATCTGCTAATAAAGACAGACAACACCACTGTTATGTGGTACATAAACAAACAGGGAGGCACCCATTCTTACCCCCTCTGCAGACTAACAATGACTCTTTGGGAAAAGTCCCTGAAACTGAACATACAGTTGCAATCCAAGTTTTTTCCAGACAAGGACAATGTTCTGGCGGACAGTCTAAGCAGAAACATTATGGACCCGCACGAATGGATGTTGCATCCAGACATTTTTTCACAAATAACTCATGCATGGGGAAGGCCGGGCATAGATCTCTTTGCCTCACACCTCAATCATCATCTGAAGAAGTTCTGCTCAAGGACACACCATCCTCAAGCCTGGAGAATGCATGCTTTCTCCTTCAGCTGGAATTCTCTAACAATCTATGCATTCCCACCTCTACCATTAATGACCAAGGTGTTACTGAAGATCAAAGCAGAACAACCGAAAGGCATTTTGATAGCTCCAGACTGGCCAAGACAGCACTGGTATCCATTACTAAGGAGCATAACTCGCACCAAGCCGTGGCCCCTGCCTCAATGGCCTCTGCTTATAACTCAGCACAATTACAGGACTGTTCATCCCAACCTGCAAACATTGCAACTGACAGCTTGGAGGGTTCCAGGACTTTTCCCCATATCTCTCTCTCCAAAAACGTTCAAGAGATCTTACTGGAAGCACGCAGACCTTCCACCAGAAAAACTTATTCAGCCAAATGGAAAAGATTCAACATCTGAAGATTCAACATCTGGAATGCCAACAAGGGTCAGGATGCATCAGTAATGAGCATCCCACAGATACTGGAATACTTGGCAGAAATGCTTCACAATGGCCTTTCATATTCTTCCATAAAAGTACACGCTTCAGCAATTTCAGCAAAATACAACTATGATCCACCTGTGTTTTCACATCCTTTGCTAAGACAGTTTCTAAGAGGGATAAAGAATATCAAACCTCCAAGAAAACCACCAGTGCCTGCATGGGACCTCAACTTCATCTTGGAAAAATTAACTCTTCCTCCTTTTGAGCCAGCAGCATCTTCAGAATTGCAATTTCTCTCCTGGAAAACAGTTTTCCTGTTGGCAATTACTTCAGCAAGAAGAGTCTCTGAGATACAGGCCCTCATGGCAGTACCTCCATTTCTCATTTTCCATCAGGACAGAGTCTCTTTAAGAACCAATCCTTCATTCATGCCAAAAGTGATATCCAAGGTTTCTCTAAATCAAGCAATTCACCTGCCTACTTTCTTTCCCAATCCTCAAAATAAAGGAGAAAAGCTTCTGCACACTTTGGACATACACAGACAATTGCGCTACTACTTGGACAGAACAAAGGCCAACAGAAAGTCTGACCAACTATTTGTAGCTTACACTGCTGGAGTACAAGGAAAGGCAATTTCCAAACAAACAATTTCAAAATGGATTGGAGACTGCATCAGATTCTGCTACTCTTTCCATGAAAAGGTGTGCCAGCCAATGTCAGGCCACACTCCACCAGAGCTACAGCCACCTCCACAGCCTTTCTAAGAGGGGTGGCTACAAAGGACATTCTAGAAGCTGCTACATGGAGCTCCATGCATACATTTTCCAAACATTACAACCTGCCTTTATATTCCAGATCCCGAGCAGGCTTTGCTTCTGCAGTCCTGCAGGGCATTTTAGCTACACCATCCATATCTTAGATCCTACCACCCCCAGCTTGGCTATGGTATTCTACCCATATGTCAGGACTGCAGTTGCATTCTTGAAGGACATTGTACAGTTTTGTACCTACCATAAATGTAGATGTTCGATAGATATGCAACTGCAGTCAGGTTTTCCCTCCCTCCTACCCCTCTGTAATTCTCTTTTTTGGGTCCACTCCCCCTTTTTCAAATTAGCTGGGGATATCTGTTATGGTGTATCTGTTTATTACTGTTGTGCATGTCTGGAATTTTTCTCCATTCTCTAAATTTAGCCTTCCTTGGAGGGCACCTGGCATCTGGGGCAAGAAACACTGAAGAAGATGGCGTCGGCTGATGCTTTTATACCCCAGCTGCTCTGACGTCGGGGAAGAGGTGACATCAGCCGACGCTGGACCCAGACTTTGGAATCCGGCCGACCGAAGGGCTGCCTGAGGCAGGACAACCCATATGTCAGGACTGCAGTTGCATATCTATCGGACATCTACATTTATGGTAGGTACAAAACTGTACTTTTCCTGTGGTCCAGTGGTGCAAGGTTTGATTTCCTCAGCCTCCATTGTCTAAATGTGCGACTCTGAGAAAGTCACTTAACCAGACACCGCCCTGGGCTGAGTCTGAAAACAGTCCATGGAAATTAGTGTTCTCGCCCAGAAAATAAAAAAATAACACTTCACTATCTCACTTACTGAATACCATCTCTCGCTTACTGTGGGAATCACGGCTTCAGAACTACCCCTGGTACAGGGCCCCATGAAGTGCTCAGTGTCACTCCAACCTAACACCACTCTAAGTAATTGGCTGCAATAACACCTTTATCTTTAACCAGACTGGTGGATACACTGTTATATGAAAAGTGCAGTCTGTGTCTGAACTGTCTGCAAACAGAAACACCTAAAGTTAACTTTGTGTGTCTACCTGTTTGAGCTAATATTCATTATCCCCTGGAGAGCACTCTGCTTTGGCTTGTAAGCAACCCCCCCCCCCCCACACACACACACACACTCATCTTCCATTTTCTCTTTTATTCCCTTCTGTTAGCAAATAACATCCATAACTGATCAAATACTGTGTGTTTGTTAATTTAATTGAGAGCACAGTAGCCTACAGATACAAGGTTATCCTGTTTCTCCACCTGATAAATGGTTAAGAAATGACTTACAGCTTCACAGCAGTTATGGGTCAATTCTGGTTGTTTTTCTTAAACACAAACTTGCTTGGATCTTGGCTCATCCCGCTCCCTGCCCCCATATGCCACCCGCCCCCAGTACCTGTAATTTAAACTTGACCAAACCACACCCAACAGAGTTCAAACCTCCCATCTGCTATAGTAATTACAACTAATCCTTCCCATTACAAATTACTAGCTATTCCCTCCCCTTCTCCCCTTAGCTATCTTCCACTTTAGAAGTAACTTGACTAATCTCATAGCATGCTGTTCTGCACTGCACTATAATTTCCCAGCACCACATTAATTATGCCTCTAAAACCCACCTCCTTTGTACTCCTTACTCTTCTTCTCTTCTAGTCCTCCACAGTGACACCTATAAACACATTAGTGTAGCATGACATAACAGGTACAGTGACAGCCATAAACACATTAGTGTAGCATGACATAACAGGTACAGTGACAGCCATAAACACATTAGTGTAGCATGACATAACAGGTACAGTGACAGCCATAAACACATTAGTGTAGCATGACATAACAGGTACAGTGACAGCCATAAGCACATTAGTGTAGCATGACATAACAGGTACAGTGACAGCCATAAACACATTAGTGTAGCATGACATAACAGGTACAGTGACAGCCATAAGCACATTACTGTAACATGACATAACAGGTACAGTGACACCTATAAACACATTAGTGTAGCATGACATAACAGGTACAGTGACAGCCATAAGCACATTAGTGTAGCATGACATAACAGGTACAGTGACACCTATAAACACATTAGTGTAGCATGACATAACAGGTACAGTGACACCCATAAGCACATTAGCATAGCATGACATAACAGGTACAGTGACAGCCATAAGCACATTAGTGTAGCATGCCATAACAGGTACAGTGACACCTATAAACACATTAGTGTAGCATGACATAATAGGTACAGTGACAGCCATAAGCACATTAGTGTAGCATGACATAACAGGTACAGTGACACCTATAAGCACATTAGTGTCGCATGACATAACAGGTACAGTGACACCTATAAACACATTAGTGTCGCATGACATAACAGGTACAGTGACAGCCATAAGCACATTAGTGTAGCATGACATAACAGGTACAGTGACACCTATAAACACATTAGTGTAGCATGACATAACAGGTACAGTGACAGCCATAAGCACATTAGTGTAGCATGACATAACAGGTACAGTGACAGCCTTAAGCACATTAGTGTAGCATGACATAACAGGTACAGTGACAGCCATGAGCACATTAGTGTAGCATGACATAACAGGTACAGTGACAGCCATGAGCACATTAGTGTAGCATGACATAACAGGTACAGTGACAGCCATAAGCACATTAGTGTAGCATGACATAACAGGTACAGTGACACTTATAAACACATTAGTGTAGCATGACATAACAGGTACAGTGACAGCCATAAGCACATTAGTGTAGCATGACATAACAGGTACAGTGACACCTGTAAACACATTAGTGTACCATGACATAACAGGTACAGTGACAGTCATAAGCACATTAGTGTAGCATGACATAACAGGTACAGTGACAGCCATAAGCACATTAGTGTAGCATGACATAACAGGTACAGTGACAGCCATAAGCACATTAGTGTAGCATGACATAACAGGTACAGTGGCAGCCATAACTACATTAGTGTACCATGCAAATGCAACAAAAATAATCATCAGAGTACACTTATAGCATGATGTAACTGAGGTATAGTGACACCTATAAACACATTAGTGTACCATGCAAATGCAACAAAAATAATCATCAGAGTACACTTATAGCATGATGTAACTGAGGTATAGTGACACCTATAAACACATTAGTGTACCATGCAAATGCAACAAAAATAATCATCAGAGTACACTTATAGCATGATGTAACTGAGGTATAGTGACAGCCATAAGCACATTAGTGTAGCATGACATAACAGGTACAGTGACAGCCATAAGCACATTAGTGTAGCATGACATAACAGGTACAGTGACACCTATAAACACATTTGTGTAGCATGACATAGGTACAGTGACAGCCATAAGCACATTAGTGTAGCATGACATAACAGGTACAGTGACAGCCATAAGCACATTACTGTAGCATGACATAACAGGTACAGTGACACCTATAAACACATTAGTGTAGCATGACATAACAGGTACAGTGACAATTAGTGTACCATGCAAATGCAACAGCATGAATCAGAGTACACTGATAGTATGACATAACTGAGATACATTGAGACCCATAAACACATTAGTGTACCATGCAAATGCAACAAAAAGAATCATCAGAGTACACTGATAGCATGCCATAACTGAGATACATCTAGAGCATTTCTCCCTGGGCCTCCGCTGAAAACAGGCTCTGTTGAACCTAGTCGGACTTTCCCGGTCAACAAATGATAAATAAAAAATAAATAAATAAATAAATAAACATTGAGACCCATAAACACATTAGTGTACCATGCAAATGCAACAAAAAGAATCATCAGAGTACACTTATAGCATGATGGAACTGAGGTACAGTGACAGCCATAAGCACATTAGTGTACCATGCAAATGCAACAGCATGAATCAGAGTACACTGATAGCATACCATAACTGAGATACATTGAGACCCATAAACACATTAGTGTACCATACAAATGCAACAAAAAGAATTGTCTGAGTACACTCATAGCATGACATAACTGAGATACGGTGACACCCATAAACACATTAGTGTACCATGCAAAAGCAACAGCAGGAATCCTCAGAGTACACTGATAGCATGAAATTACTGAGGTACAGTGACACCCATAAACACAGTGTACCATGCAAATGCAACAGCAGGAATCATCAGAGTACATTGATAGCCTGACATAACTGAGGTACAGTGACAGCCATAAGCACATTAGTGTACCATGCAGATGCCACAGTATAAATCAGAGTTCACTGATAGTATGACATAACTGAGGTACAGTGACACCCATAAACACAATAGTGTACCATGCAAATGCCACAGCATGAATCAGAGTACACTGAGAGCATGACATAACTGAGGTACAGTGACACCCATAAACACATTAGCGTACCATGCAAATGCCACAGCATGAATCATCAGAGTACACTGATAGTATGACATAACTGAGGTACAGTGATGTTCATAAACACATTAGTGTACCGTGCAAATGCCACGGCATGAATCAGAGTACACTGATAGCATGACATAAGTGAGATACAGTGACGCCCATAAACACATTAATGTAAACTAAACACATTAATGTAAACTAAACATACTGGAAAATATTAAGATAGAACCAAACATCCTAATACTGGGTGATTTTAACTACCCTGCCATTAACTGGGAAAACTACTCATGTCCCAACACCTTTGCGCAATGGTTCTTGGAATTCATAAATTCCAATGCCCTGGATCAACTAATCCATAGTCCCACCAGGGGCTCCAATATCCTAGACCTGGTCATTACCAACATGGGAAATCAATGCTCCATACCTATGGTCACCCCCTCGTTAGTCAGGTCTGACCATAAGCTAATCACCCTTAACATCCACATCCCACCCCCCAGTAAAGAAACCACCATAAAAAACTTCTCCAAAGCCAACTTCATGCTACTCAAGTCAGAAGTGACAAACTTCATGACACCCATGCAGACAGGAACTGAAAGTTCAACTGCTGAATCCTACACTAAGGCACCGTACGAGCACATCCACTCATGCATGAATCGTGCCATCCCAAATAGAACCAAAATGCTCTCCTCCAATAAAAGGAAGCCAATCTGGTGGTCCCCTGCCATAAACAAACTTTACAACAAAAGGAAGAAACTTTTGCAGAAAAGAGGAAAATCCCAGGATGCAAAAAACTCCCTTACTAGCCTCAGTAAGAAACTGAGATGTCTCTTAAAATCCTCCAAAGCTAGTTATGAAAATAAAATTGCCAAAGATTCCAAAGACAACCACAAAGCATTCTATAACTATGTCAAGAATCTAAATGGCAATGCTCAGATCTGCTCTGAGCTAAAACAGAATGGCATTAAATATACTGATCTGAAGGATATTGCCCATATCCTGGCAGATCGATTCAGTGCCAACTTCACCCCCCTCTCAACCCCTAAATGGCCCATCTCAATACCGGAAGATTGCCAAATTCCAGTAATAACGGCCACACAGGTACAAAATGCACTGTCTAAAGCCAAGAATACAGCATCCATGGGACCAGATGACATCCCGGGCTGTGTACTACATGAACTACAATATGAACTGGCACCTCACCTAAGTGTCATGTTTAATCATAGCCTCACCTCAGGTTTCATGCCCACTGAGTGGCGCAGAGCTATAGTTATCCCAATCCACAAGGGGGAATCCACCTTGGATCCCAGAAACTACCATCCCATCAGTCTGACAAGCCTTATCTGCAAGGCCATGGAGCGTATTATCACAGAACTTATAAACAAAGACATTGGCAACCTTCAAACACTGGACCCTACCCAGTTTGGGTTTGTGAAGGGCCGATCTTGTCTTCTGAACCTGATTGACTTCTTTGAATCAGTCTCCAGAGCCATGGACAAGGGTAAGGTGGTCCACACAGCCTATCTAGTCCTTGCCAAGGCCTTTGACACCATCCCCCACTCTGGAATCATAGATAAACTTACTAAGTTTGGCATTAATCCCTATGTCACCCAATGGGTTGCTAAATGGCTTACTGATAGAACCCACACTGTAAAAGTAGCCGACTCCAAATCCACCTCCAGACAAGTGACAAGTGGAGTACCTCAGGGTTCAGTCCTGGGGCCGCTCTTGTTTGGCATCTACTTCTCTGGAGTACAGGTCAACACTAAGGGACTCTGGCTAACAAAGTTTGCAGATGACTGCAAACTGGGAGCCATTACTGAATCGCCAAATGATATGGATACTCTACAAAAGGGCCTTACAGAAACAGATGCTTGGTGCCAGAGCCATGGGCTCAAGCTCAATGCCAAGAAAAGTATTGTTATCCCCTTTGGGAAAAAAACATGTATCCATGAATTACCATATAGGTGGCAGTACACTAAACACAGAAAGTGTGATAAGAGACTTAGGGACACAGGTGGACAGTGGTCTCACCTTCGATAAACACATTGCCACAACAGTCAGGAAATCCTTCTATGTGGCACACCTTATCACGAAGGGCTTTTCATCCAGAAAAAAGGAGGTCATTGTCCCACTGCGCTCATCCCTCATTAGACCCATTATAGAATACAATGCCCCATTTGGTATGTACCTCTCAAGACATCTGCAACAACTGGAAAGGCCTCAGAAATACCTCACTAAAAGAATCACAGGCCTAAAGCAGATGTCCTACGCTGACCGCCTTAAAAACCTCCAGCTATACTCTGTCGCATATCGTCTGCTCAGAGGCAATCTCTGCTTAACATACAAGGCCATGTCAAACCCAGAGCTGTTGGACATGCTACACTTAAAGAAATCCCAGTCCCTCAGAGTTACACGCTCCAGGGATCTAAACCTTGTCATCACAATAAACAAAACATGCTGGAGGGATAGGTTCCTGACCCAGAGACTCCCCAGACTCTGGAACAGATTGCCCATACATGTCAAGCAGAGTGCCTCTTTGGACCTCTTCAAGAGGAACCTTGATGATTGGATGGGAGAAAGGAAATTCACCCCAGGGATCACGTCATTCGCCCTGCTAGACAGGGGTCCAGGAAAGAAAATAATGTGGGAAGAAATAGCCAGGGAATTGTTACGGCTAGGCTTGTATAGGCCCTAGGGCTGATAGCCTAGTACCAACCTATGAACCTATGTGCCATGCAAATGCAACAGCAAGAATCATCAGAGTACACTGATAGCCTGACATAACTGAGGTACAGTGACAGCCATAAGCAGATTAGTGTACCATGCAAATGCCACAGCATGAATCAGAGTACACTGATAGCATGACATAACTGAGGTACAGTGACACCCATAAACACAGTATACCATGCAAATGCAACAGCAAGAATCATCAGAGTACACTGATAGCATGACATAACTGAGGTACGGTGACACCTATAAGCACATTAGTATGCCATGCAAATGCAACAGCATGAATCATCAGAGTACACTGATAACATGACATAACTGAGGTACAGTGACAGCCATAAACAAATTAGTGTACCATGCAAATGCCACAGCATGAATCATCAGAGTACACTGATAGCATGACATAACTGAGGTACAGTGACACCCATAAACACATTAGTGTACTGTGCAAATACCACAGTATGAATCAGAGTACACTGATAGCATGACATAACTGAGATACAGTGACAACGATAAACACATTAGTGTACCATGCAAATGCCACAGCATGGATCAGAGTACACTGATAGCATGAAATAACTGAGGTACAGTGACACCCATAAACACATTAGTGTACTGTGCAAATACCACAGTATGAATCAGAGTACACTGATAGCATGACATAACGGAGATACAGTGACAACGATAAACACATTAGTGTACCATGCAAATGCCACAGCATGGATCAGAGTATACTGATAGCATGACATAACTGAGGTGTAGTGGCACCCATAAACAGAGTTTACCATGCAAATGCCACAGCATGAATATTCTAGTACTTACTGGTTTGCTGAAATAACACCAATAATCTGACTGTTTTGGGGTAGCACCATACCTCTCAAGTTATTTGGTCAGGAATTCTGGACAAAGCCAAAAATGTGGGGTGGGGATAAATTTGGGAAGAATTTTTAAATGTTGCTGTAATTCACTTAAAAAATTAAACAGAACAAGTTTTGCATCAATGTGCATTTTTGAACAATGACAAGTGTAAAAGTCTAATGTCTGGAATTACGAACTGACATCTAATCATCAGTGATTTACCAGAAAATCAGAAATATTATCAGACACAGGACAAACATTTGAAGCAAAATAAGGGACGTTCTGCAAAATTAGAGACAGTTGCCACAATAACACATTTCTTGATTTGAATATATTTTGGATGTGTGGGATTTTAAATGATGCAGTTATGATTTTCTAAATGCTATTATAACTGTCTGTGAACCAGTCTCACCAGAAGACTTGTCGTTTTAATGACAGATAATTAAAACTATATATCATTAAATTCTTAAACTGAAGCGTCTTCACTTTCAGTTTTGTATGGTTTGACATTACCATAGCATCCATAGCACCAACAAGCAAAATAATTAAAGAAATTGCAGCCATAGTCAACTTTCAAAATATGAAACACCATGCTACCTCTCATAAGGTGGAACAAATAGGAAAAATGCAGAATAGTTACTAACAATTAGGGAGGGGCCTCGCAGCATGGTTAAAATGTTACTTTATTCTTGTTTTAACAGTTCTTCAGTCATTGGCGACTCCTGGGAGAAACAACTCAAATTGCCAAAGTTCTGGCCTCAAGATGGGTATGCTAAGGAACCCCCCCCCCCCACAAAAAAAAAAACCAAAAAACTACATCAACTTCAGCCAGCATCAAGCAATCAAACAATATAGGTAAGGGTAGGATTGCAACTCATGAACACCATACCATCCATAGCACCAAGAAGCGTAAGAATTAAACACATTAAAGCTATTGTCCTTCTTCAAAATATGGAATGCTACACTATCTTGCACAATGTAGAACAGATAGGTGAAAGTGACACATTTACTAACAACTTAAAGAGAAGCTCAGACCACGGTTAAACTGTGGACTTCATCTTTATAAAAGGTCTTGGATACCCCAGTTTATCTTTGCTTGCCAAAACAGTCATTTGGTTACAACATAAAATTTTCCTTTTACAGTATTTATAATATAAAAAAGTTATACAGTAGTTGTAATGTATTGTTTTACCACAGCCATCTCTTCAAACATTAGAGATTGTAGAGTAAGCTATTAAAGTCCACCCCCCACCCACACACACAAAAATAAGCAAACAGTGTATATAGCTTAGCATCTCTAGTTATAAAGTTTCAGTGACAGTTTTATCCTTTCTTCCCATCTCAGTATTACTTCATTCTGCCCATTACATTGCTAATAAATTGATTTTTGACTCAAATACATGTATGTGGGCAGGCGCACACACACACACACCAATTACAGCCATTTGTATGACTGCACACCTCGGATGTTTGGTTGAGATCAAGTAAAGAAAAAATTCATAAGTAATGGCCCAGAAATATATCTCGGCTCACTATTGTCAGACCCACAAAGTGCAAACTCCCCTCTGGCCTCTCGACTTCTTAGCTCAAGAATCAGATAGGACACAAAATCAGGAACAACTTATATACTTAGAAAGTTGGTAGAATAAAAAGCTTTGCATTATCAAGCATTTTGTGAAGGATACAAAATCCCAAACTCCTCATTATTATTAATACAAAATCTGAAACGCAGTTATTTATTATTATTATTAGTCATTATTTAGTGACCACAATCTGCAACAATTTGCCAGAAGTCACAAATTTTACAAGAAACAGGCCAATGTACATCTCACTTTCTTTGCTGAAGAATTCTGGACAAAACCAAAAATAAACAAAAATAATGGCGGAGAAACTTTAAATATTAATTTATGTACTTGTTAACCAGGTTAAGCCAATGGGCAAAGTGTCCCTTTTCAGGGGTGACCCAGGAGCACTGTCTGGTTAAGTGACTTGCTTAAAGTCACAAAGTTGGCAAATGAAGGTAAAAGGATTCAAACACTGTACGTTTGACTACAGGAAACCGTTTGCTAACAAAGTTAATGGAACAAAAAGTGTTGCATGAACATGCATTCTCTGAGCATTAAAAAATATGAAACTGTGATGACTGTTATTATTGACTTACAGTAATACTCAATGATTTATCAGAAATAAAAAACAAGTTACCAAGGGACAGAGTGTAAATATAAGGCAAAATTAGTTCTACAAAACTGAAGACACATAAGACGTAAAAAGTTAACTGAGCAATGGGTTTTTGCATCGGCATGCATTGTCTAAACATTTGAACAGCAAAAACTTTGAAACTCTAATAACTGGCATTACTTATTAATTATAAACCTTAGTGATTTTAACCATCAGTGATTCATCAGCAATTTAAGCCATGGCTGAAGATCTGGCAGTTAATGCAGACGATTAAAGCTCTAAGATCTCTGTGAGCTGCTTCCTGTAGTCATGGATACAGGGTTTTAGTCTTGATGCCTCTGTTTTCCTATTGTGTGACTTTGGTTAAGTCACTTAACCAGATAGTGCTGCTGGGTTGCCCCTTTACCTGTTTTAAAAGCTAAAAAAACAGACAACAGGGTGTAAAGTATGATGCTAAATACTCATATGCAGGTTTTGAGCAATAAGAGCAGAGCCAGATCATGGTCAAATGAGGGCCTAGGCAGAGTAATGGACCAGAACCCCCTAAGGTAGCCATAGCAACATCTCATTAGTTAGTTCTCTGTGAGCTGCTTCCTGTAGTCATGGATACAGGGTTTTAGTTACCATAAAACACTGTTGAAACCATCAGTGTGCATGACATTTTCTTTAATTTTACAATGATCACAAGGATTTGGATTTAATTTAAAACTGACTCCAAACAACCTACAAACTTTCTAAAATGATATGTCATTACCCTCTTCTACTTTGTCTGCACACTTTTCTCCCTTTACAAATCTCTTAGCTCAAGCTTGCATATATTAGCCAATCTTGTAAAGACTGTATATAAAGTATTCAGCTCAAACAGGTCTGTTGTAAGATTTATTGTACCCACCACTAGTATCTCTAACAACTAGTCTGATCTTTTTTTCTCAAATGTATAAAATTCCATAAATTGTAATCTGTTTACTTTTTTAAAGAAATGTTATGTAACATTAATATTACTCTCTTAAGAAACACTTTGTAAAATGTTAAGTTGCTAAATTGTTAAGTTTTTCTCATTCACTGTTTGTCTTGTAGCTTTTCTCCCCAGGCCTCCACTGAAAATGGACTTGTCCAGTTGGACTTTCCTGGTAAACAAATGTAAAATAAATAAACAATAAATCTGGCAGTCCATTAAACTACAGCAGTTCAGGGATTCATTGTAAAACAGCATATAGTGAAACACATTAGCAGCTGTCTAAAAGTTGCAGATATTCAAAAGACAATTGTTTACTGAATTTGCTAAAAACTGAGGACAGCCTACTGGACACAGGTGTCTCTCTTCAGAGACTGCCAAGGAGCACTGTGGGGTGGATTGACTTAGGCAGACTCACACTATACAAAGGCTGGGGGAATCAAAAGGTGCACTACAGGTAGCAGGTCATGTAGTCTTAGCGCATCTACAAAGGTACATTACAGGTAGCAGGTCATGTAGTCTTAGCGCATCTACAAAGGTACATTACAGGTAGCAGGTCATGTAGTCTTAGCTCATCTACAAAGGTACATTACAGGTAGCAGGTCATGTAGTCTTAGCTCATCTACAAAGGTACATTACAGGTAGCAGGTCATGTAGTCTTAGCTCATCTACAAAGGTACATTACAGGTAGCAGGTCATGTAGTCTTAGCGCATCTACAAAGGTACATTACAGGTAGCAGGTCATGTAGTCTTAGCTCATCTACAAAGGTACATTACAGGTAGCAGGTCATGTAGTCTTAGCTCATCTACAAAGGTACATTACAGGTAGCAGGTCATGTAGTCTTAGCTCATCTACAAAGGTACATTACAGGTAGCAGGTCATGTAGTCTTAGCTCATCTACAAAGGTACATTACAGGTAGCAGGTCATGTAGTCTTAGCTCATCTACAAAGGTACACTACAGGTAGCAGGTCATGTAGTCTTAGCTCATCTACAAAGGTACACTACAGGTAGCAGGTCATGTAGTCTTAGCTCATCTACAAAGGTACACTACAGGTAGCAGGTCATGTAGTCTTAGCTCATCTACAAAGGTGCACTACAGGTAGCAGGTCATGTAGTCTTAGCTCATCTACAAAGGTGCACTACAGGTAGCAGGTCATGTAGTCTTAGCGCATCTACAAAGGTACATTACAGGTAGCAGGTCATGTAGTCTTAGCTCATCTACAAAGGTGCACTACAGGTAGCAGGTCATGTAGTCTTAGCTCATCTACAAAGGTACATTACAGGTAGCAGGTCATGTAGTCTTAGCGCATCTACAAAGGTACATTACAGGTAGCAGGTCATGTAGTCTTAGCTCATCTACAAAGGTACATTACAGGTAGCAGGTCATGTAGTCTTAGCTCATCTACAAAGGTACATTACAGGTAGCAGGTCATGTAGTCTTAGCTCATCTACAAAGGTACATTACAGGTAGCAGGTCATGTAGTCTTAGCTCATCTACAAAGGTGCACTACAGGTAGCAGGTCATGTAGTCTTAGCTCATCTACAAAGGTGCACTACAGGTAGCAGGTCATGTAGTCTTGGCTCATCTACAAAGGTACACTACAGGTAGCAGATCATGTAGTCTTAGCTCATCTACAAAGGTACATTACAGGTAGCAGGTCATGTAGTCTTAGCTCATCTACAAAGGTACATTACAGGTAGCAGGTCATGTAGTCTTAGCTCATCTACAAAGGTACATTACAGGTAGCAGGTCATGTAGTCTTAGCTCATCTACAAAGGTACATTACAGGTAGCAGGTCATGTAGTCTTAGCTCATCTACAAAGGTGCACTACAGGTAGCAGGTCATGTAGTCTTAGCTCATCTACAAAGGTGCACTACAGGTAGCAGGTCATGTAGTCTTGGCTCATCTACAAAGGTACACTACAGGTAGCAGGTCATGTAGTCTTAGCTCATCTACAAAGGTACATTACAGGTAGCAGGTCATGTAGTCTTAGCTCATCTACAAAGGTACATTACAGGTAGCAGGTCATGTAGTCTTAGCTCATCTACAAAGGTACATTACAGGTAGCAGGTCATGTAGTCTTAGCTCATCTACAAAGGTACATTACAGGTAGCAGGTCATGTAGTCTTAGCTCATCTACAAAGGTACATTACAGGTAGCAGGTTATGTAGTCTTAGCTCATCTACAAAGGTACATTACAGGTAGCAGGTCATAGGTTCATAGGTTCATAATAGGCTATCCGCCCTGGGGCATTTATAAGGCTAGCCCGATTGTGTTTGTCTTACGCCACCCCTTGATTTGAGTATACTGTGCCCTTTTTAAAGTTTAGTTTACTGTGCCTCTGTCTAATAGTGACAAGGAAGTAATCCCCGGGACAAACCTACAATCCCCCATCCACTCATCAAGATTCTTCTTGAAGAGAGTCAGTGAGGTGCTCTGCCTAACATGAATTGGAATTCTATTCCAGAATGAAGGGAGCCTCTGTGTTATGAATCTGTCCCTCGTGTGGCTCTAAGGGATTTAGATTTACTGAGGAGGAGCATGTCCATTAATTCTGGGTTGGACATAGCTTTATATGCCAGGCATAGATCGCCGCGAAGTAGGCGGTATGCAACTGAGTAGAGCTGGAGTTTCTTTAACCGAGCAGCATATGGCATCTGTTTGAGTCCCTTGATCCTCCTGGTGAGGTACTTTTGGGGTCTTTCTAATTGCTGCAGGTGTCAGGTAAGGTATTTCCCAAAGGGGGCATTGTATTCTATGATGGGCCTGATGAGGGATGAATAAAGGGGCACGATTACCTCTCTTGATCTAGATGTGAATCCTTTCATGATGTATATGTAGGGCTATGTAGAAGGTCTTTCTAACCACTTTGGCAATGTGGTTGTCAAAGGAGAGATTGCTATCAACTTGGGTCCCCAGATCCCTAATAACTTTCTCTGTACTTAATGGGTTACCACCTATGGGTAATTTGTGGGCACATTGTTTTTGCCAAAGGGTATGACTGTACACTTTTTGGCATTTAGCTTTAGACCATGGCTCTGACACCAGTTATCCGTCTCTGCGAGACCTTTTTGAAGAATGTTTGTGTCAGCTGGAGAGTCAATTATGGCGCCCAGTTTGCAGTCATCTGCGAACTTGGTGAGCCATAGTCCTCCCACGTTGGCCTGTACCTCAGAAAAGTAAATACCGAACAAGAGAGGTCCCAGGACAGAACCTTGTGGGATGCCACTTGTGACCGGTTTCGAGTCTGACATGGCTCCAGCAACTCTGACTCTGTGGGTTCTGTCTTTGAGCCAGTTTGCGACCCATCTTGTGACATAGGGGTTTATATTTAGGCTGGATAGCTTATCTATGATGCCTGAGTGAGGTATTGTGTCAAATGCCTTTGGGAGGTCCAGATAGGCTGTGTGGACTACCTTCCCTTCATCTATGGCCTTGGTAACTGTTTTGAAGAAGTTGACCAGGTTCAAAAGGCAGGATCTGCCCTTGACGAAGCCAAATTGGGTAGGATCTAGTGTCTGTAGGTCCCCAATGTCTTTGTTTATGAGTTCCATGATCCTCTCCATAGCCTTGCAGACTAGGCTAGTCAGACTTATGGGGCAATAGTTTCCAGGGTCCGCAGAGGCACCACCTTTGTGGAGTGGGACCACTGTTGCTGTACGCCATTCTTTGGGCACATATCCTGTAGTGAGGCTGAGATTATACAGCAATTTTACTTGAGGGATTAGTTCTTCTTGGAGTTCATGTAGGACGCAACCCAGGACGCCATCTGGTCCCATGGAAGCAGTGTTTTTTGCTTTGGAGAGGGCGGCCTTCACCTGAGCATCAGAGATGTTTGGGAGGCTGCACTCTGCCGGGATAGATACTTGCTCTTTTGGGTGGGAGGGGGGGGAGAAGTTTGCACTGAACCTGTTTGCCAGGATATTGGCGATGTCTGTGGGTTCAGTGTATTTTTTGTCATTTAGAATCAACTCAGAACAAGCCTGGGAGTTGCATCCCAGGTTCCTAACATAACTGAAAAAAGCCTTTTGATTGTCTTTAGTGTCCTGCGCAATTTTTCTCTCGAAGCTGGCCTTGGAGGATTTTATGAGGGATCATAATTTTTTGCTAGTACTGATCAGAGATGCCTTCCCTTTTAGGGATTTTGCTCTATCATGTAGTAGCTTCCTCCTTCTGTTGTACAGTTTATTTATGGCTGGGGTCCACCAGACTGGACGCCTGCCTTTGGATGATTGGGTCTTGATTTTGTTTGGGATAGCATGATCCATGCATTCCTGGAGATGTCCGTAGAATGCGTTTATATAGGATTCTGCAGTTTGGGCCGTAGTTTCCACTGGCCCTGGGGCCTTGAAGGATTCCACTTCGGTTTTGAGAAGTGTGAAGTTCGCTTTTGAGAAGTTTTTCACTGTGGTTTTCTGGGCTGGGAGTGGGGTCGGGATGTGGATATCCAGTGAAATTAATTTATGGTCTGATAAAAAAACAAGTAATCTCCGTGGTATCCTGAAGTCTCAAAACAACCCACTAAAGTGTAGTGGGTCTAAAAACAAAACATTGTAAGAAACTTCTCTGTGTGGAAGATTTTCAGTCCATATATTTCTAGTTAATCACTGTATATTAATCAGATCAGACAATAGTAGTAGAAGTAGCGAACGTAAACTCGTCAAGTCAAAAAGTAATAATAGAAAATATATAATTCTACAGCATTACTAAGTATTCGAAAGTAATCCAAGCAAGGCAGGCAGTCTGTTTCCAGTCAAAAATTCTTTATTAAGTACACAGACAAGCAATCCAAGTAAAACAAAAATAGAGTAATAATTTCCTCACAAGCTTTCTAAATATATATATATACTTTTTATCAGGCATGGGAGTGGTTTATTGTGCTGTAAAACAAAGTGTTATTGGTACACATGTTAAATTCACATCCCTTCCCCCATCCATTCTACATCCTACAAAAACCAAGTATAATGTAGTGAAATCCCAAGGCTATAGATTAGCTCGAATTACCACAGAGATGGAACCATTTTTGAGAAACCTGAACAACTTGGAGAATGATTTTCTAGTGAGAGGCTATGAAAGTCAGATGTTAAAAAACATCCTGGAACCCATTATAGAACTGAAAAGGACTGAAGCACCTTCACTCAACCTCCCCAGTAGAAAAATGTTAAGTAATCCCACAGAGAATAACAAATGCAAAAATAGCTGCATCCTGACATACACTTTGAATTACCAGAGTATCAAAAATATTATTGAAGAAAACTGGGACATTGTCACAGGAAACCCTTTTCTGATTAACTTCTTAGGTGAAGCTCCATCATTTGTTTACAGGAAGGTCAGGAATATTAGAAGTTTTGTTGAACTTAAACCTAGACCATGTGAGAAAAGCACTAAAAGATGTGAAACTAATTGTATATTTTGTATATTTATACAGCAAGGTGACAGTTTTTATTGCCCTTATTTAAAGAAGATCATTAAAACCAGTGCAGGGGGTGACTGTAACACTAAAAAAATAATTTACAGGGCACAGTACAATGAATGTGATGCATTCTATGTGGGCAAGACTGTAAATAAACTCAAGCGAAGGATTTCATGTCATCTGTCAGAAATCCGCAATGGATGTAAAAATAATGCACTAGCCAAACACCTTTCTCTTCATAAAAGACACACAGGTTTTAAGTTCCAGATCCTGGATCACATAGACATGGGTGATCTTCAAGGAGACATCCCGAATATTCTGGAGAAACAGGAACTCATGTGGCAATTAAAGCTGAACTTTTTTAGAAAGCCTGGACTAAACTACTACTGTTCAATTAAAAGTGCACTGGAACTTAGAAAATTGCCACATTGTTTACATGATTAATTGTTATTTTATTTTATTTTATTTTTTTTTTCTACAAATTGGTTTTAAATACCATTTTAAATCATTTGAAATTTAAGTGTATATTTTGTTTCCATCATCATACATACATTTTTTTTTTATTTTTTTCTGGTTCTCTTTTTTCCACTTTATTCAAAATGATGGTAATAACAATACTAACTAATTATACAATTATATAGGTTTTTAGGGTTCTTATACACAGACCTGAAGAAGTCTAGAAGGACGAAAGCGATCTTTGTTAACAATAGGTTATGAAAATAGAAACTGATTTTTACATGCAAAATGTATATGTGTATATTTATATATAATTTTGATCGCAAAATGAACTAAGGTTGATATATTTCCAGCCATGTAGTATATTGCCTTGTATAAAATCACAGACTTAATAATTTGGTTAAATAAGATGTACCATTAAAGTACATTAGGGCTATATATTATTATGACAGCTACTAGGTAGGGCAGGACCAGCTCGAATGTCACACTGATGGGGGATGGGATGTGAATTTAACATGTGTACCAATAACACTTTGTTTTACAGCACAATAAACCACTCCCATGCCTGATAAAAAGTATATATATATTTAGAAAGCTTGTGAGGAAATTATTACTCTATTTTTGTTTTACTTGGATCGCTTGTCTGTGTACTTAATAAAGAATTTTCGTCTGGAAACAGACTGCCTGCCTTGCTTGGATTACTTTTGAATACTTAGTAATGCTGTAGAATTATATATTTTCTATTATTACTTTTTGACTTGACGAGTTTACGTTCGCTACTTCTACTACTGTTGTCTGATCTGATTAATATACAGTGATTAACTAGAAATATATGGACTGAAAATCTTCCACACAGAGAAGTTTCTTACAATGTTTTAATTTATGGTCTGATCTTACCAATGAGGGATATACTTCTGGTATGGAGCATAGAGTCCCCATGTTGGTAATGATCAGGTCTAGTATGTTTTTCCCTCTTGTGGGAGTGGTGACTAGTTGCTCCATAGCATTTGAGTTTATAAATTCCAGGAACCTTTGGGCTAAGGTGCTGGGGCTTGAGTAATGCTCCCAGTCTATGTTTGGGTAGTCGAAGTCGCCCAATATAATGGTGTTTGGGGAGATCTTCATGTTCTCCAATGTTTTCAGGAAAACCGAGTGGGATTCCTGACTTTGACAGGGTGGTCTGTAGCATGCTATAAACTGAAAAGCAGTCTTGCCCACTGTCAGTTGCACATGGATGGTCTCCGATACTTCGTGCAATGCCACTAACCTGGAGGTGTGGATATCCTTGATAAATATGGAAACTCCCCCTCCTTTTGTGGTTCAGTCCGGGTTTTGGGGCTGAAAAGCATGATATGAGGTATAACCTGGTAGTGCTGGGGTGCTCTCTGGGGCCTTGAACCAGGTTTCTGTCACTGCACAGATATCGATGTTCTCCATACTGTGGAGAGCTTCAAGTGCATGCATCTTGAGGTTAAGACTTCTGGCGTTTAGCAGCATTACCCTTAGTTTCTTGTTCCTTATGCTGTATATGGAGGTGGGTTTGACTTTTGAGCCTTGCCTAAAATAGGCACTATGGGGGTGGCAAGAGCCTTTGCCAATATCCAAAAGCCCAGGGGTTGACAGATGCAAGCCATCCCTAGCTAAGCAATGTGGCTTGTCGAGCATGTCATCCCAGGCTGACAGACACTGGACCCCCTTTGAATGACACCAAAATTTTAGCCAATTGTTTAAATCGATCATTTTGTCTTTGTACTGTGGCATCATTCTAGGTGAGGGTAAGATGCTGCTCAAGGTCAGGGTCATACCGGCCTGGGCTACATGATCAGAGAGCTCCTCTATGTCTCTTTTCATGTAGTCAAGGGAGGTACATCTCTGGTCATTCGTGCCAGCATGTACAATGACTGAGTCATATTTGTATTTGCTTTGGAGTGACCTGAGTGCTTGCATTATGTGGCGGATCCTAGCGCCTGACAGGCAGCTCACTGTGACCTTCTCTTTATTCAGCCTGGTGAGCGGGACGCCAGTGTGTCTGACAATAGAGTCACCTATTACAAGAGTATCAGGTGTGTTATTCAGCCTTAAGGGCTGTGACTGCATGGTACATTGACTTTGTGTGCTATGTGTTGTACGTGTTTTGTTTTGGGGTAGTGTTTACTTGGATGTCTGCTTTGGAGGTCTCTATTGCTTAGGTAGATTTTTATTTAGAGCCTCCGAGTATGTTTTTGTGTTTTTATGTGTTTGGTTCACTGTTGTGGTGGGACTATGTGATACTGGAATTGTGTTGTGTGAGGTTACCTTCTCCTCCTGACTGGTTACACCAGTTTTGAGATGAGAGAGCTCAGCCTCCAGTTTGGCTATATGGTTGCATCTCTCACATATATTTGAACCTGTTTGGAGGAGGAGAGGGTTATCCGTGTACATGAGACAGTTGTAACATTGCCTCAAAATTCCCAGATTCACCAGCTGGACTGGAGAGGAAACCTTTGACTGACCTTTGGACATGCTAGAGTAATATAGGGAACTGAATTAAAACGGACCAGTAGGGGACAAGGTAATCATAGAGTGTATATGAGTAAGTAGTTCTTATGGTTTATTAGTGCTAACTTGTAAGATTACTTATTTGGACCAGTGAGGGGCCTTAGAATGAGAATATGGTGTGTAATTTGAGTGATAGAGCAGTTCTAAGGGAAAAAGTGAAGATCAGACTTTGTGGAGCCAGGAATAGTTTAAACCCAATTAGGCGGCGCTGCCCGATGTTGCGCTATGCGCAAAAACGCGCAAAAACGTGCAAAAGAGGGTTTTAAGAGAGGGAGATCAAGGGGTCTGGAATTGACAAAAATTGCCAATAAAACTACAGTTTCAAGGCAGTAACCACTCCCACAGGGGCAGGCAGGCTGCTCAATGTTTATCACTGCCACTGATGAACACAGAGACTTCCCTTTAGCCCAAGCAAACAATGGCCTCCAAGAAACTTACAAACAGTTCAGAACAGCAGATCTGTAACTGAACTTTTTTAAATCTCAGAAAAGTGGGAAAAAAGCAAGATTTTTTTGTTTTTTTTTTTTTTTAAGGAAAGCAGAGGTTCACAAGTATCAACAAGTTAGAACAGTGCAGTAAATGACCCCACACTTGAGTGCTAGGCCAGAGACAGATAAAATGCAAGTTTTAAGAAAAAAATGATTTTAAAAATAAGTGCAGACAGGAAATTCAGTAATCAGCTCTAGGTTGTGTTCTAAATACAGTTACCAACACAGAAATCAAGTTTAACAAAACATAAAATGCTCAAAAGTAGGCAGCAATGCAGAAAAACTTAACAAATAATCTGAAGCAAAATACTTAAAATCTCAAAAGTGGCTCCTTTCTTCTCTCAGCGTTTTCTCCTCTTGGTGGGTGCTTCACCAACAGCCAACAAGTCTGAAAAGCCGCCAAAACCACGAGGCAATCGGATTTTAAGAGAGAGAGATCAAGGAGTTTGGAATTGACCCAAAATGGCCAATAAAACTACAGTTTCAAGGCAGTAACCACTCCCACAGGGGCAGGCAGACTGCTCAATGTTTATCACTGCCACTGATGAACACAGAGACTTCCCTTTAGCCCAAGCAAACAATGGCCTCCAAGAAACTTACAAACAGTTCAGAACAGCAAATCTGTAACTGAACTTTTTTAAATCTCAGAAAAGTGGGAAAAAAGCAAGATTTTTTTTTTTTTTTTTTTTAAGGAAAGCAGAGGTTCACAAGTATCAACAAGTTAGAACATTATCCATTTTTTAAGGAAAGCAGAGGTTCACAAGTATCAACAAGTTAGGTCATTAACAGCTCATAGTCTTCGCTCATCCACAAAGGTGCACTCCAGGTTGCAGGTTATTAGCAGCACACAGTCTTAGCTCATCTGCAAAGGCACACTACAGGTAGCAGGTTCTTAACAGCTCATAGTCATAGCTCACCTGCAAAGGTGCACTACAGGTAGCAGGTCTCATAGTCTTGGCTCGACTGCAAAGGTGAACTATATGTAGCAGGTCATTAACAGCTCATAGTCTTAGCTCATCTGCAAAGGTGCACTACAGATAGTAGGTCTCATATCTTAGCTCATCCACAAAGGTGCACTCCAGGTTGTAGATCATTAGAAACACACAGTCTTAGCTCATCTGCAAATGCACACTACAGGTAGCAGGTCATTAACAGCTCATAGTCTTAGCTCATCTGCAAAGGTGCAGTACCAGTAGCAGGTCATTAACAGCTCATAGTCTTAGCTCATCTGCAAAGGTGCAGTACAGGTAGCAGGTCATTAACAGCTCATAGTCTTAGCTCATCTGCAAAGGTGCAGTATAGGTAGCAGGTTATTAACAGCTCATAGTCTTAGCTCATCTGTAAAGGCACACTACAGGTAGCATGTTCTTAACAGCTCATAGTCTTAGCTCATCTGCAAAGGTGCACTACAGATAGTAGGTCTCATATCTTAGCTCATCCACAAAGGTGCACTCCAGGTTGTAGATCATTAGAAGCACACAGTCTTAGCTCATCTGCAAATGCACACTACAGGTAGCAGGTCATTTACAGCTCATAGTCTTAGCTCATCTACAAAGGTGCAGTACAGGTAGCAGGTCATTAACAGCTCCTAGTCTTAGCTCATCTGCAAAGGTTCAGTACAGGTAGCAGGTCATTAACAGCTTATAGTCTTAGCTCATCTGCACTAAATACCTGATGGTTGTATCCCTAAAAAGTGCATATCATGCCCTTGTGCCTGTAAAAAACAAGTTAAATTAAAAATGCAGTTATGACTAATATTTTAACATTAAACTTGTAGACTTCATGCTGTGCATTTTATTCGCAGATAAATTAACACAATGCCAATAGTCAACAAAACAATGAAACAAAGGATTGTACCTAAAGAACTTGTTTCATATGATGTAGCCCCTGTAAATCACTGAGGATTACAGTCAGTCAGTGTCTGCCATTAGAGCTTCATGGTTCTTATTGCTTGGAAAAAGCCTGTCCCCATGCAGTGTGTGGCATGAAGTCTACAAGTTTAATGTTAAAATATTAGTTGGTGTGGAGTATTAAGGCTACAAGGTCTTAATGAGCTGCTTCCTGTAGTTAAGGGTTTAGGGTTTGATTCTTTCTACCTCTATTACCCTGCTATGTGGCCAGATGTGTTCTTGTAACAATAAACGTAACTCTAGCTGGGGCATCAGAGACAGATATACGCACACACACACACACACCTCAAAAGTGGGCTACAGCATAACTGAAGCTCATTAACATTTGAATTAGCTCATTCACCTAGTTAACAATCTGAAATTAAGTAAGTAAACAAATAAAATAAATAAATAAAAATAATCTTCATCCTTCAGTCACCAGAAAGTTCCCACAGAAGAAACTTCAGTTGCTATGGTTCTTTTATCAGATGACATAGAAAACTCTTATGACAACAAGAGCCCTCTTGAAGACTCTGAGCTACATTGGTCTTCATCTTGATGATGCCTCTGGCAAGGTTAAATGTGAATACCCCAGTAATGCGTTGGGGACCTGTGTGAGGAACACATGTATCCCAAACTGTTTGATCCATACAGAGTTAAATGGGCATAGCAAGTGCAGGCCAAGCAAGCATGACATCTGTGCCAGTGGATGATTCTCAGACTCTAACTGCATATGCCTCGGACTTCACCTGGGGTACTTATACAGAGTTCATTAAAGTCCAAGGTAGGTTGGACACACCATATAAAACCAAGCACATACATATCCAGGAGATGCTAGAACTGATCTGTGCCCTTCAAATCTTGAAACTAAGCCGAAACCTTCGCTCCTGAGATGAAAACAAATTGTGCAATTAATGAGGCACATCAGCAATTAAGGAGGAGCCCACTCCTATAAATCTTACAGACTATTGTTATCTGACATATGGCTGCAGAGCAAAGGCTGTTTCTGAAAGCCTTTTATAGCCTTTCTGCCCTCAACTTGTTGAGAAAACCAGCCAAATGGGTCTGCCCTAACCATCATGAAATTAAACTAGTATCCTCAACATACCAAGTCAGAGGTAGAGTCCTGGCTTAGACCTGTTTATTCCCCGTTAACCACCAGCACATAAGACTGTGCTTTGAGGCTTGAGAAGTCTATGTGCTGTCAATCAAATATGGAAGGGTCTGCCTAGCCGTTCTTCCTTTCTTTCTCTTTTCGGGGGTGCTGCTGAAGTCAGGAAAAGGAATGAAAAGAAAACTTCACACTGATAAACCCTCTATGGCCAAGGCAGCCCTGGATATTCATTTTACTATTCACTGTTACACATATTACATCTTGGGGCATCCTGCCTTCAAGTAGTGTGACTGTCTTGCTCAACTTCCAGAGTTGTACCTTCCCTAGAGACTTCAACAGACTTCCTCACATGGCAATGTACAGATGTTAGCAGTATAACAAGGGTATTGGCCATCTCTGTCTAAAGATCTTTCTTGGGGTAAATGACTACACTTAAAATGGCCCACAAGAGTACTTATCCAGGCATATGAAATAGTTTGTTAGCCATGAATGGTCCCAGTTTGTCAGTCCATCAATCATCCTACTTTCAGAAGCAGATGATTATTGTACATAGGACTTACATGATCTGTACACCAAAATATGAAAAAATAGACAAGAATGTTAGTGAGCAGATTCTGGATCTGATATAAAAGTAAATAACTGCATTGTACGTGGGAAACACATTCCATATAAAAACTTCCACTCCCTTTGTTTGTTCTATCTTGCCCCAGAGCATGATATTGGCATTGTGCTAACTTTGTCCCAACGACAATCAGAAGAGTTCATTCTCTTCAGGAGTACACAGTAGAAAGAGGCATGTGCCTGGATATGAGCCAGTGTGGATACAGTCTGTGGCCACTGGGAGCATTCTGCCTAAGAAGAAGATGTACACCAAAAACATTGGGAGATCAAGGACATCTCACTAGATGGCTCTAGTTTTCCTAGGTCTTATGACTCTGTACATGATGAGATACATTTACAGGCCCTCTACCTTTGAAGCTGTTGTCAGCCAAAGTGTCTAGGTTTACAGCTCTGCAGGGTACCACTCTGTCAGCTTTGCACATATCCTATCAGCCTGTAAGACTGTCCAATGGCTTGCAAAGCAGAGGTGACCTTGGTGGTGTTGAACTGCATCCTTATTATCAAAAAGGGAATGTGGTGTTTCCATAGTTTTTATTTTCAAGAAGGTTTTCAGGCTCTGAATTGAGGTCTTGGTCATCCATTTTAACTGGAGATGTTTGGGGTAATTCTGTCTGAAACCCTGATGCATAAATCAATGGCCAAACTGATACCATGGAGATGTTCTTCGTGTTTCACTGTTGCAGTCATTACATTTGGGTAATCTGCTGGCAGGTTGCCCTCAGTCAGCCTGATTAACAAAGTTTTAGGTCCAGCGTTGGTTGCTGTCCCTTCTTCCATGACATCAGGTCATCAGGGGTATAAAACATGCAGCCGACGCCATTACATCAGTCTTTCTTGCCGTGCGGTGCCTGAAGCAGAAGCAGTTCACAAGTGCCGGTCGGCCGACTCCTGAAATTTTCATTTTCGAGTTTCAGAACCGAAGTCTTCAACTTAAAGCTAAATACCCTGTTGGGGAAACTTTTTCTTGCTCCTTACCGATGTCAGTTAAAGTTAATAACTGCATTACTTGTGGAAAGCAAATACCTCATAAGGATTTTAATTTGTAGTGTATTCCTTGCCTAGGCCCTGACCACGACATACCTTGCTGTCAGTTTTGTGCTTTATTTAATCAGCGCACTATCCATCGTTGGTACACTTTTGCCTCTAAATATTTCGGTTCTCAGTTTAATTATCACAAAATGATGTCAGTTAGCCATTCAACTACTGGAATTAAAAAAAAAACGCAAAGTAAAAGACAGAGACCGGCTGTCGAGGTCCATAACTGCCAACAACAGTTCTCTTAAGCCAGTCGCCAGTTCACCGGTACTCTGTGAGGCACTTTCGCAGCCCCTGATACCTGCTACTTCTGACTCGCAGGCCTCTACTGAGACCCATTCGGAGTCCGGTATGCCGCGAGATGTTTCTCCTATGGAACCCGCGGATGTCTCTACTTTGGATGAGTCTGGAGCCGCTGTGCAGGCACCGGCTTCTGAGGGTGTATTCAGGCCTACAGACTTGCATATTAAACCGACTCCGCCTTCTATTCTAAGGCCTCAATCTCGATCTATGTCTAAAAACCAACGCCCAGGCCACATGTTCAGGCCCCTATGCCTAAAAAACAAATGATCAAAATGGCTGAAGATCTTATTACTCTAATCAAGGGTACTCAACCCCCCCCCCTTCTAAGAGGTCTAGGACTAAGCTTGACTATGATTCTTCTGATCAGGACACTGTTTTCTCTAATTCTTCCAATGACCTATATTTGTCCATTCCTCCCTATGAGGATTTTGATGCAGAGGATTCCATTCCCTCTGCTTCACCCCCTGAAGACTTTTCTTTTAGAGAAACTTTACATACCTTAAGGGAGCATTTCCATTGGGAAAGTCAGGAATTTTCTGAATCCAAGAAGAGGCTTAGGGATTTCCTTCTTCTACCTCAGCATAGGCCCTTGGCTATACCTCCTGTACTAGACATTGTTGATGATGTTTTTTCAGAATCCAGTATGGCCCCTGATTCCCTGCCTCTGGCTCCAAGTAAACCTGAGAGATACTACAGGTTCCTGAGTCCCACAATTTCCTTTTCAAAAATCCTGTTGCAGATCCAGTAACCATTTCTCAGGGGCCTAAGGGCATTAAGGCTTCTACTGCTAAAAATCCTAGCCCTTCTGATAGAGATTCCAGGGTGCTGGATAGATGGGGTAAAAAGGTTTATACTTCTGCAACTTTGGCAATCAGGGCTTTAAACTGCCAATTTCATATGCTAAAATATCAACAGCATATTATGGGACTGCTCAAACAGAAAATGATGTTGAGTTCAGACTGTGTGGAAAATAAAGATTTACAGGATTTATTGCATTCTGCTTAACAAGTTGGAAAACATACTTTGCAGTGTGGTTTTGATTCTTTAGAGGCCTCTTGCAGGGTCACTGTTCCTGGGTCTGTGCTTTGAAGGTATGCTTGGCTTAAGGAGCAATCTCTGCCTGATCATGTTAAAGCAAAATTGTTGGATGCTCCTTTAAATCAGGACCGCCTGTTTGGTAATAAGGCTGAAGAAGTTCTAAAAAAGATGGAAAATAAAACTAAATCTATGCAAACTGTAAAAGATTTCTTACAAGTACAACCTCCAAGATTTAGTAGGCACTGGCCTACTAAGAAATGGTCCTTTCCAGCTCCTTCCAGATTCACTCAAACCCAGACACACCAAAAGCACCAGGTTTCAGTCCCAAGGAACTCTCAGAACTAAGCAATGGGGGGGCTCCACTTCCAAATCTGGAAATAACAAGACACCCCTCTATGGTAAACAGTCTCAATGACTTTCCTTTAAAATTACCAAACACTTACCTTTCAGCCGTCCCTTTGGAGGGAAAAATCGCTCTTCATGCAAAATACTGGGAACTCATAACCCAGAACAAATGGGTATTAAATATAGTGTCCCAGGGATACAGATTTCATTTCCACACATTGCCAACACCAAACGGGTGGCCAGACCTGCCCCCAAATCAGTGAGCTGAGGCTCAGAAACAAGTACTTTCCCTCCTAAACATGGGGGCTATTCAACTAGTACCAGAAGGGGAAAAGGGACAAGGTTTCTATTCCATGCTTTTCTTGGTACCCAGAAAAGACAAATCATGGCTTCCAATTCTGGACCTGTCTACTCTAAACACCTTTCTGGATATTCCAAAATTCAAGATGCTGACACTTCACCAGTTACTTCCTATGCTAGGCAAAGATGCCTGGTTGGCAACAATAGATTTAAAAGAAGCTTAGCTGCATATCCCAGTCAGGGAATCCTGCAGAAGATACCTACGCTTCAAAGCAGGCTACTTGCATTATCAGTTCTCTGCACTGCCCTTTGGCTTGTCTACTGTTCCCAGGGTATTCACAAAGTGCCTGGCTCCAGTAATTGCATTTTGCAGGCAAAGAAATATTCAAATATATCCATACCCAGATGATTGTCTAATTCAGACAGAAAACCAGGCCATACTTATAAATCATCTGGCATTTGTAAAAAGGATTCTAACTTGTCTGGGGTACACCATAAATGAAAAGAAAACACAACTGGTACCCTCTCAGATTACATTCCTGGGTGCAAGCTTGAATACAACTGCCCAGATGGCTTACCTCATGCCAGAAAAGCAAATTCATTTGCAATATTTAACTGAGATGCTTCACAAGGGCCTGTCTTTTTCCTCTATTAAAATCCACGGTTCAGCTATTTCAGCTCACTATAACACAGACCTCTTTACTCATCCACTGCTCAAACAGTATCTCAGAGGGGCAAAGAACTTGAGACCACCCAGGAGAGCTCCTACCCCTGCCTGGGACCTTAACTTTGTTTTGGAAAAGCTCACTTTACCTCCTTTCGAGCCAGCTGCTACTGCAGACTTAAAATTTATTTCTTGGAAAATAGCTTTTATCTTAGCAATCACTTCAGCTAGAAGGATTTCTGAATTACCGGCCCTTATGGCAGTGGAGCCTTTCATCATCGTTCATGCGGACATGGTATCTCTGAGGACCAATCCATCTTTCATGCCCAAGGTGGTTTCCAGTGTGGCTCTTAACCAGTCCATTCATTTGCCAACCTTCTGTTCCAATCCACAAAGCAAAGGGGAACGGATTCTGCATTCCTTGGACGTGCACAGACAACTTAGATTCTACTTGGACAGAACTAAATTTTGAAGAAAATATGAACAATTGCTAGTGGCATTTGCTGCTGGGGCAGAGGGGAAGGCTATTTCAAAACAAACTATTTCTAAATGGATAAGCCATTGCATTAATTTCTGCTATAAGCACCATGGAAAACCTATTCCCCAGGGGATCAGATCTCATTCCACCAGGGCTGCATCTACTTCTGCAGCCTTTCTCAGAGGTGTTCCTACCAGGGATATTCTAGAAGCTGCTACCTGGAGTTCAGTACATACTTTCATCAAGCATTACCATTTACCAATTTTCTCTAAATCCAGAGCTGGTTTTGCCACTGCAGTCTTGCAGGGCCTTATAGCTGGTCCTAATGCTGTATAACTCCATCCTCCCAACCATAGCTTTGGGAATCTACCCAAATGTAATGACTACAACAGTGAAACACAAATGACATAGTACAGTTGTGTACACTTACCATAAATGTAGATGTTTGAGTGTATTCACTGTTGCAGTCTTGGTTACCCTCCCTCCAGCCCCCTGTTTTTCTCTTACTATACCTCTACTTTCCTTTACTATGCTTAAAAGCCTTTTTGGTGTATTTGCTTTTGGTTGGAGGTATAGTTTTGTGTTTTTTTAATTTTATTTGCTCCCCATTTGGGGGGCACCTGACATCTGGGGCAAGAAAAACTGATGTAATGGCAATGGCTACATGTTTTATACCCCTGACAACCTGACGTCATGGAAGAAGGGACAGCAACCAACACAGGACCCAAGACTTTGTTAATCAGGTCGACTGAGGGCAACCTGCAAGCAGATTACCCAAATGTACTGACTGCAACAGTGAATACACTTGAGCATCTACATTTATGGTAAGTGTACACAACTGTACTTTGCCTCAGTCTAGCTTGGGCAATTGATTAATCTTATTGACATCCCACCCTTCTACCTAGGAACTTTTTCAGCTGTCTCAGGATTTCACATCCTTTTGGAAGTTGAAGCAAACAGCTCTGGAAATAGCTGAGGTATATGGAGCTCCTTCTAAAATCTGATAGCCCTGATTCTGAAGCAGGTGAACTGCCTGTATAGGACAGATTCATTCTGCTCCCTCTTAGGAACCTGATAATGAGAGCACCCTATCCTCTGCTACTCCACAAGATTTTCATTAGGCAATACCCTTCATTAAATGAAGGAAGATTTCCAGTGGGAGACAAAGGTGTGCTCAGAAGCCCTGATCAGATATAGAGCTTTGATGGGCCTGTCCTGGTCTAAGATACTTACTGTTCCTCCAGTTATAGATGTCCTAGATGATGTCCTTACCAGTGTATCTGTGGAACCAGATTCTCTTCCCCTGTTCCCAGGAAGGCTGCCTGTTTTTCAGGGTTAAGAATTCCCAAACATTCTTGTACAAGAACCCACTAGTTGATCCATAATCGGTGCCCCTGGATTTCACTAAAGGATCTATCCTTGCTTCATCCAAGAAGTGTATTCACAAATACAGGGAGATTAGAGTAGTCAACAGTAGAGCCTTGATCTGCCAGATCCACAAGCTTACTTTTCAGCAATTTCTGCTGGAGAAGGTAAAGAATGAGGCAGGGGAGAGCTCAGGTAAGTTTTGGAAACAACAGATATTTGAGTTATGTGACCTATCTGCTCAGGTGGCCAAGCACTCCAGAAAATGAGGTGATGATGGTGTGAATGTGTCATGTAGGTCAGCAGCTGCAGAGTCTGATTCTGTAACATATCTGACTGAGCACACAGCCTCCTCAGGACCATGTAAAGATGAAGCTCTTCAGTGCACCTTTGGTTAATTTTTTTCCCTTTGGACCTTCTACCGATGATGCCTTCAAGAGACTTTAGGTGAAAGAAAAACATGCAATCTATGAAGCAATTTTTTCAAGTCGAGGCACCAAAATCCAGCAGAAATTACCCAAATAAATCTCAGACGTTATTATCCTAAACAAGGCAAGAATAAATCAGATAAAATAAAAAGGGAAAAATTCATTAAAGAAAAGCAAGCAAAACTTGAGAAGATGCCTGCTGCTCACCAGGGCTGTGACTTCCAAAGGGACCAGCATTGACTCAGCTAAGCTGTTCACCTCCTTACCCCTAAGTCCATCCCAACCCAATCATTGTCCCTTGCACCTTCCTTCTGAGAAAGATTAGAGAGAGAGAGAGAGAGTTGGAGGTTGCCTAGTCTACTTTTATGAGAAGTGAGAAAATTTTGCAAGACCAGTGGGTCATAAACATTCTACACCAGGGCTACAAACTACATTTCCAAACCGTTACAAAGTACAGAAGACTTACCCCAGTCCAAGACACCAGCTCAGTCTGGTTCCTCCTGCACTAAGAGATATGTTGGAGGAAAGGACCATAGAAAGAGTACCCAGTTGAGAGGAAGCACAGAATTTTACTCCAGTCTCTTCCTAGTACCAATTAATGAAGGTACATGAAGACCAATATTAGACAAGTCACTGCTCATTCCAAAGTGCACAATGTTAAGGCTTCATATCCTTCCCCACATCTCCATGGCAAAGGCACAAAACGTGCCAAAGGTTTGGAGCAGGAAGGGGTGCTACCAGCTAATATCCTTTGATTTGTCTGCTGCACTCAGGGTCTTTATCAAATGCCTGGCAACACACACACACACACACACATATTAAAGCTGATTCTTTGGAGGGAAATATGTAAAGTGCTGAACTTTATTTAGAATTGTTTTTAGGAAACCTAAACAAGCCCAACCTTACCCAGAAAGAGCCTAGTTTTCCAGTGAGTGATCATAGATACAAACCTGCAGTTTATCTTGAAGATGACAAGGTTTCTCCCTGACCATTTAACCCCATAATATACTTCTTCAGGAGCCGATTTCAGCCAGAGTTTCTTAGAATGCTAGGCTACATATCTTTCTGTAGCCTGATGGTGGCATTAGCCCACTTACACATAGCAAGGCTGCAGTGGTACCTCAGAAACAGGCGGTGTTAGCACACTCAGCATTTGGATGCCAAGTTTTACTTTCAAGACAAATATTTCATGGGTGATAGGACAACTCAAAGTCTAGTTGGGCTGCCATACAGAGTAAAACAACCCACTATGACCCTTACAACAAACTTCTCAGATCCAGCCAGGGTGATCTTATGTGGGCACACTTTAAGCTTAGGTGACCTGGAACCAAAACATGAAGAAAAAGCTTATACATGTGAAAGAAACAATGGCTGTCATTCTGACATTGAAATCCTTCAGTTACATTTGTGACAAAGAAGTTCCCTAGATCATGAAAGACAGCACAACTGTAATGTGGTATACCAACAAACAAGGAAGGACCCAATCTTATCTAACTAGGCAAGCTTGCTTTGCAAATGTAGACAATAGCCTACGAGCATATGCTTAACTCTGGCAGCAGCCTACATTCCTTACCAAGAAAATATATTGATGGACAGGCGGAGTGGATTCCAAACTCCTGAGCGGGTATTGAACCAGGATGCCTTCCAAGATCTGACTAGTATGTCAGATGTGTCAGAAATGTACCTTTTTGTTTCACGTCTAAGTAAGCAACTGAAGAGGGTCTACTGGACACTCCAGAAGCCTGGAAGATAGATGCCTTATTCCTGAAATACATATAAACAAATAGTTCAGGCATGGGCTATAATGTTTTTCTAGCTTGCCAATATACCAAAACAGTAATACTCATAATAGGTATCCAAATTCTTAAAAATAACTAAACTAAAGCTAACTTTAATAGAATTTGGTAGTCTACTCATAGGTGTGTACTAGGCTAATGGCCCTGGAGGCTTTACAAGGCTAGCCCATGGGATTACCCTGGCATCATGCCACCCGACCTTAGTTCCCAGTGCGTCTGTCGAGTTGAGCCACTGGAGTGATCCCTGGGGTGAATTTGTACTTCCCATCCACTCATCAATATTTTTCTTGAAGAGGGTCAGTGAGGTGCTCTGTTTGACATATATGGGAAGTCTGTTCCATAGGATGGGCAGTCTCTGGGTTATGAACCTGTCCCTCCAGCTTGTTCTGTTGATTGTGGTAATGAGGTTGAGGTCTCTGGAGTGTGTGGTGCAGAGGGATTGGAATTTCTTTAGATGTAGCATTTCTAACAGAGCTGGGTCAGACATGGCTTTGTTAGTCAAGCAGAGATCATCTCTAAATAGGCGATATGAGACAGAATAGTTGGAGTTTTTTATCTGTCCATATAGCACAAGTGTTTAAGGCCTAGGAGCTTCTTTGTGAGGTACTTTTGTGGCCTCTCCAGTTGTTGCAGGTGTTTAGTGAGGTATATGCCAAATGGGGCATTGTACTCAATGACTGGCCTAATGAGGGAAGAGTAGATAGAGGCAATGACCTCTTTATTCCTGGATGCAAAACCCTTAGTAATGAGATGTGCCACATAGAAGGATTTTCTGACCACAGTGGCAATGTGGTGGTCAAAAGAGAGGTTGCTGTCAACCTGTGTTCCCAGATCTCTTATAACACCTTCTGTGTTCAGTGGACTACCATTGATGTGGTAATTCATTGGAACCTGGTTTTTCCCCCGAAGGGGATGACGATGCATTTTTTAGCACTGAGCTTAAGGCCATGGTTCTGACACCAGTTGTTAGTCTGAGTGAGACCTTTCTGTAGGATGTCAACATCACTTAGGGAGTTAATAATAGTTCCCAACTTGCAATCGTCTGCGAACTTTGGAGTCCCTTTGTGTTGGCCTGGACTTCAGAGAAGTAGATACCAAACAGGAGAGGACCCAGAACTGAACCCTATGGGACTCCATTCATGACTGATCGGTAGTCTGACTTGGGAGTCAGCTACTTTCACACTGGGTTCTATCTGTGAGACAGTTTGCAACCCACCTAGTGATATAGGGGTTGATGCCTAGCTTAGTGAGTTTTTCTATGATTCCTGAGTGGGGAATGGTATCAAAGGCCTTGGCCAGATCAAGGTAGGCTGTATGGAACCACCTTGCCTTCATCCACAGCTTTGGTGACTGACTCAAAGAAGTTGACCAGATTGAGCCAGCATGATCTACCCTTCACAAAACCAAACTGTGTGGTATCCAGAGTTTGGAGATTACTTATATCCTTGTTTATTAGGTCCATAATGATGCGTTCCAGAGCTTTACATATCAGACTCGTCAGGCTAATGGGGCAATAGTTCCCAGGGTCTGTAGTTGCTCCTCTTTTGTGGAGTGGGATGACTGTAGCTGTTCACCATTTGGTAGGAACAATGCTTGAGGTGAGGCTGTGATTGAACAGGGCACACAGGTGAGGTGCCAGTTCACTCTGTAGTTCATGTAGAACGCAGCCAGGGATATTGTCAGGTCTCATAGAAGCTGTATTGTTTGCCTTGGATAGTGCTGTTTTAACCTGTGTAGAAATAATACTGGGTGCCTGGCGATCTACTAGTATTGTGATTGGTCCTTTGATGGGAGAGAGAGGGGTAAGTCAGCACTGAATCTGTCGGCCAGTATATTGGCAATATCTGTTGGCTCAGTATAGGAGGTACCATTGTGCAGTAGCTCACAGCAAATCTGAGTATTGCCGTGGAGATTCTTTACATAACTATAGAAGGCCTTGTGGTTGCCTTTACTATCTGCTGCAATTCTGTTTTCATAGCTAGCTTTAGAGGATTTGATGAGGGATCTCAACTTTTTGTTGAGGCTGATAAGGGAGTTTTTCCATTCTTGAGACTTTACCTTATTCCACATCAGTTTTCTCCTCCTGTTGTAGAGTTTGTTTCTGGCAGGGAACTACCAGATTGGCTTCCTTTTTTTTTGGAGGAGAGCATATTGGTTCTATTGGGTATGGCAAGATCTATGCATTTGTGTACATGTTTGTACAGGGCATTAGTGTATGATTCGACAGTCATGCAACTGTTCTCCAGTTGCATGGATGCCGTGAAGTTAGCCACCTCTGTTTTTAGGAGCCCAAAGTTAGTTTTGGAGAAGTTTTTCATGGTGGTTACTTTTGTGGGGGGTGGGGGTGGGAGGGATGTGGATTTCCAAGGTGATTAGTTTGTGGTCGGATCTAACCAAGAAGGAGTTGACTATTGGTGTAGAGCAATGGTCGCCCATGCTAGTAATGACCAGATCAAGGATGTTGCTACCTCTAGTAAGAATGAGCTGGTCCAGGGCATTGGAATTAATGAATTCCAGGAAACTTTGGGTAAGTGTATTGGTACATGAGTAGTTTTCCCAGTTAATGGAGGGGTATTTGAAGTCATCCAGTATGAGAGTGTTAAGTTGAATCCTAATATTCTCCAGAGTGCTTAGGAATATGGAGTGCGAGTCTTGGGATATGGTTGGTGACCTATAGAAGGCTATGACCTGAATTGCTGTCTTACCCAATGTTAGCTGCACCTGAAATATCTCTGATGTGTTATGTTGGGCTACCAGTCTGAAGGTGTCCTCATCCTTTGTGAATATGGAAACACCACCACCTTGGAGCTTTAGTCCAAGTTCTGGGGCCAAAAGGTGTGGAATAAGTTATAGCCTGATAGTGTAGTGGTGCTTTCTGCTGCCTTGAACCAGGTCTCTGTTACAGCACAAATGTTGATGTTCCCCGTTTTAAGGCGTGCTTTTAGCAAGTGCATTTTGAGATTTAAACTTCTAGCATTGAGCAGCATGTCCCACAGATTGCATTTGTTTGTAGCTGTTATGGTGGTAATTTGGTCTTTGGAACACCACCCAAAAAAGGCACTATGTGGGTGGCAAGAGCCGTGGCCAGTGTCTGGAAGCCCAGGGGTGACAGATGCAGGCTATCTCTGGCAAAGCATCGAGGTCTGTCAATCATGTCATCCCAGGTAGACAGATACCGGATGCCCTTAGAATGATACCAGAAACTTAGCCAATTGTTGAAATCAATAATTTTCTGCTTGTACTGTGGTATCATTCTGGGTGATGGTAGAAGGCTGCTCATGTCTAGGGTCATACCCGCCTGGGCTACATAATCCGAGAGCTCCTCCATGTCTCTTTTCCTGTAGTCCAGGGAGGTACATCTCAGGTCATTCACACCCACTACAATGACAGAGTCATATTTGTACCTGTTGTTGAGGGACATGAGTGCATGCATTATGTGGCAGATCCCAGCATGGCAGCTGACTGTTGCTTTCTCCTTATTCAACCTAGTGAGTGGGACATCAGGGTGCCTCACTACTCTATGCATCAGCTACTCTGACAGAAAATCAATTAGTACATCTCTCATTCCTATATTATTTATTTATTTATTGACATTTGTTAACTGGGAAGGTCCACTGGGGCAAGTGACCCATTTTCGGTGGAGATCCAGGGAGAAAAGCTCCACAAAACACTATGTAATACAACTCAAAAACATACATGTATATTGCAAAACATGATAACATATGATTGTCAGAAGAGATGCATATATTTACAACATATTGAAAAGTGCTTCATTGTAATAATGAAAGTGAATACAATAAAATAGTCACAGTATAATAATGACAGTGATAAAAATGAGACTGATAATGGAGAATAAGACATAATAAAAATAGGAAAAAAATATGTAAAAAAAAGAAATAGAAGTGCAATCATCAGGAGACAAAAAGCAGAAAACGTACATCTCATGGCTGTTTATGATGATGAATGTATTATAGGTATGTACTAGGCCAATGGCCCTGGAGCCCTTACAAACCTAGCCCCCCAAAAATTGCCCTGGCATTGTGCCACCCAATGTTAGTTCACAGTGGCTCTATCCAGTAGGGCCACTGGGGTGATCTCTGGGGGTGAATTTTCTGTTACCCATCCACTCATTGAGTTTTCTGTTGAAGAGGGCCAGTGAGGAGCTCTGCTTGACATGAATTGGAAGCTTATTCTAGACTGTGGACAGTCTCTGGGTGATGAACCTGTCCCTCCAACATGTTCTATTGATTGTGGTAATGAGGTTGTGATCTCTGCAGCGTGTGGCATGGAGGGGATTGGGATTTCTTTAGGTGTGGCATTTCAAGTAGGGCTGGATTGGACATCGCTTTGTAAGTCAAGCAGAGTTTACCTCTTAAGTAGAATATAAGAGACTAAGAACAGCTGAAGTTTCTTGAGTCTGTCCATGTAGGACATTTGTACCTTTTTGTAAGGTACTTTTGTGACCTCTCCAGCTACTGAAGGTGTCTGGTCAGGTACATGCCAAACAGTGCGTTATACTCGATGATTGGTCTAATGAGGGATACGTAGAGAGGGATGATGACATTCTTTCTGGATGCAAAACCTTTGGTTATGAGATGTGCTACATAAAAAGACTTTCCAACCACAGTGGTGGTTGAAGGTGAGATTGCTGTTGACCTGGGTGCCCAGTGTTCAGTGGGCTCCCATCAACATGGTAATTAGTGGGAACTGATTTTTTTCCAAAGGGAATGATAATGCATTTTTTGGCATTAAGCTTAAGGCCATGGTTCTGACACCAGTCATTGGTCTCAGTGAGGCCCTTTTGTAGGATGTCTGCATCACTTGGAGAGTTAATAATGACTCCTAGCTTGCAGTCATCAGTAAAGTTGGTCAGCCAGAGTCCCTCTGTGTTGGCCTAGACGTCTGAGAAGTAGATGCCAAACAGGAGAGGGCCCAGGCGCGAGCCCTGTGGGACTCCACTCATGACTGGTCAACAGTCTGACTTGGAATCCACAACTTTCACTCTGTGGATCCTGTCTGTGAGCCAATTTGCAACCTACCTAGTGATATATGGATTGATGCCTAGTTTGGTGAGTTTATCAGTGATACCTGAATGGGGAATGGTATCAAAGCCCTTGGCCAGGTTGAGGTAGGCTGTATGCACTGCCTTACCCTCATCCACAGCCTTGGTGACTGCCTCAAAGAAGTCAACCAAATTCAGCAGGTAGGATCTCCCTTTGACAAATCCAAACTGCGTGGGGTCAAGGGTTTGGAGATTGCATATATCTTTGTTAAGCAGGTCCATGATGATGTGCTCCATAGCTTTATATATCAGACTCATCAGGCTAATAGGGCGATAGTTCCCAGGGTCTGTAGTCACTCCCTCTTTATGGAGAGGGATTACTGTAGCAGTATGCCATTCATTAGGGACAAAGCCTGAGGTAAGGCTGTGATTGAACAGGGAACACAGGTGTGGTGCTAGTTCATTTTGTAGCTCATGTAGAATACAGCCAGGGATGTTTTCAAGTCCCATGGATGCTGTATTTGCAACTTTTACCTGTGCTGCAGAAATGTTAGGTACTAGGCTTTCTTCTGGTAATGTGATAGGACCTTTCGGGGGAGAGGGGTAAAGTTGCCACTGAATCTGTCAGCCAGTTTGTTGACTATTTCTGTCGGTTCAGTATAGGGGGTACCACTGTGCAATAATTCAGAGCAAATCTGGGTATTGCCTTGGAGGTTCTTGATATAGCTATAGAAGGCTTTGTGGATGTTTTTGGTGTCAGCAGCAATTCTGCCTTCATAGCTAGCTTTAGAGGATTTGATAAGGGATCTCAGATTTTTGCTGAGACTGATAAGGACATTTTTCCAGTCTTATGACTTCACTTTTTTCTGCAACAGTTTTTTTCCTTCTATTGTAGAATTCATTGATGGCTGGGGACCACCAGATTGGCTTCCTTTTTTTTGCAGGAGAGCATCTTGGTTCTGTTTGGTATGGGAAGTTTTATGCATTTGTGTACGTGCTCATACAGTGCATTGATGTATGATTCAGCTGTCATGCAGCTATTTTCCATGGCATGGGTGCCATTTGTGTACGTGCTCATACAGTGCATTGATGTATGATTCAGCTGTCATGCAGCTATTTTCCATGGCATGGGTGCCATTTGTGTACGTGCTCATACAGTGCATTGATGTATGATTCAGCTGTCATGCAGCTATTTTCCATTGGCATGGGTGCCATTTGTGTACGTGCTCATACAGTGCATTGATGTATGATTCAGCTGTCATGCAGCTATTTTCCATGGCATGGGTGCCATTTGTGTACGTGCTCATACAGTGCATTGGTGTATGATTCAGCTGTCATGCAGCTATTTTCCATGGCATGGGTGCCATTTGTGTACGTGCTCATACAGTGCATTGGTGTATGATTCGGCAGTCATGCAGCTATTTTCCATGGCATGGGTGCCATTTGTGTACGTGCTCATACAGTGCATTGGTGTATGATTCGGCAGTCATGCAGCTATTTCCCATGGCATGGGTGCCATTTGTGTACGTGCTCGTACAGTGCATTGATGTATGATTCAGCTGTCATGCAGCTATTTTCCATGGCATGGGTGCCATTTGTGTACGTGCTCGTACAGTGCATTGATGTATGATTCAGCTGTCATGCAGCTATTTTCCATGGCATGGATGCCATTTGTGTGCGTGCTCATACAGTGCATTGGTGTATGATTCAGCTGTCATGCAGCTATTTTCCATGGCATGGGTGCCATTTGTGTCCGTGCTCATACAGTGCATTGGCGTATGATTCAGCAGTCATGCAGCTATTTTCCATGGCATGGGTGCCATTTGTGTACGTGCTCATACAGTGCATTGGTGTATGATTCGGCTGTCATGCAGCTATTTTCCATGGCATGGGTGCCATTTGTGTACGTGCTCATGCAGTGCATTGATGTATGATTCAGCTGTCATGCAGCTATTTTCCATGGCATGGGTGCCATTTGTGTACATGCTCATACAGTGCATTGGTGTATGATTCAGCTGTCATGCAGCTATTTTCCATGGCATGGGTGCCATTTGTGTACGTGCTCATACAGTGCATTGATGTATGATTCAGCTGTCATGCAGCTATTTTCCATGGCATGGGTGCCATTTGTGTACGTGCTCATACAGTGCATTGATGTATGATTCAGCTGTCATGCAGCTATTTTCCATGGCATGGGTGCCATTTGTGTACGTGCTCATACAGTGCATTGATGTATGATTCAGCTGTCATGCAGCTATTTTCCATTGACATGGGTGCCATTTGTGTACGTGCTCATACAGTGCATTGGTGTATGATTCGGCAGTCATGCAGCTATTTTCCATGGCATGGGTGCCATTTGTGTACGTGCTCATACAGTGCATTGGTGTATGATTCGGCAGTCATGCAGCTATTTCCCATGGCATGGGTGCCATTTGTGTACGTGCTCATACAGTGCATTGATGTATGATTCAGCTGTCATGCAGCTATTTTCCATGGCATGGGTGCCATTTGTGTACGTGCTCGTACAGTGCATTGATGTATGATTCAGCTGTCATGCAGCTATTTTCCATGGCATGGGTGCCATTTGTGTACGTGCTCATACAGTGCATTGGTGTATGATTCAGCTGTCATGCAGCTATTTTCCATGGCATGGGTGCCATTTGTGTCCGTGCTCATACAGTGCATTGGCATATGATTCAGCAGTCATGCAGCTATTTTCCATGGTATGGGTGCCATTTGTGTACGTGCTCATACAGTGCATTGGTGTATGATTCGGCTGTCATGCAGCTATTTTCCATGGCATGGGTGCCATTTGTGTACGTGCTCATGCAGTGCATTGATGTATGATTCAGCTGTCATGCAGCTATTTTCCATGGCATGGGTGCCATTTGTGTACGTGCTCATACAGTGCATTGGTGTATGATTCAGCTGTCATGCAGCTATTTTCCATGGCATGGGTGCCATTTGTGTCCGTGCTCATACAGTGCATTGGCGTATGATTCAGCAGTCATGCAGCTATTTTCCATGGCATGGGTGCCATTTGTGTACGTGCTCATACAGTGCATTGGTGTATGATTCAGCTGTCATGCAGCTATTTTCCATGGCATGGGTGCCATTTGTGTACGTGCTCATGCAGTGCATTGATGTATGATTCAGCTGTCATGCAGCTATTTTCCATGGCATGGGTGCCATTTGTGTACATGCTCATACAGTGCATTGGTGTATGATTCGGCATTTTCCATTGGCATGGGTGCCAAGAAGTTAGCCACCTCTGATTTTAGGAGCCCAAAGTCAGCTTTGGAGAAGTTTTTCAGGGGGGTCACTTTTGCAGGGGGTGGAGGTAAGATGGAGATTTTCATGGTGATCAGTTTGTGGTCGGATCAAACCAGGGAGGAAATGACTATAGGTGTGCAACAATAGTCACCCATGTTGGTGATAACCAGGTAGAGGATGTTGTTCCCTCTAGTGGGGGTCAGAATGAGCTGGTCCAGGGCATTGGAATTGATAAATTCCAGAAAGCGTTGGGCCTGTACTTTGGTACTTGAATAGTTTTCCCATTTGATGGAAGGGTAGTTGAAGTCACCCAGTATGAGAATATTGGGCTGGACCTTGATAGTTTCCAGGGTGCTTAGGAATGTGGAGTGAGAGTCTAGGGACATGGCTGGGATTGTGTAGCAGGCTATGACCTGTATCGCCATCTTACCCAGTGTTAGTTGTACCTGGAGTATCTCAGATGCATTATGCTGGGCTATCAGTCTAGATGTGTGTATATCCTTTATGAATATGGACACACCACTGCCTTTAGAGCTTCCTGCCATATTCCAGGACCAAAAGGTATGGAATGAGCTGTAGCCTGGAAGTGCAGGGGTGGTTTCTGCCTCTTTAAACCAGGTCTTCATTACAGCACAAATGTCAACATTCTCCATTTTGAGGAGATCTTCGAACAAGTGCAGCTTGAGATTTAGATTTCTAGCATTGAAACACATGACCCTCAGATTGCATTTGTTTGTAGCTGTTACAGTGGAATTTTGGTCTTTGAAACACTGCCTAAAAAGGCACTATAGGGGTGGCAAGAGCCTTAGCCAGCAGACTGAATCCCAGGGGTGACAGATGCAGGCTGTCTCTGGCAAAGCATAGAGGTCTGTCAATCATGTCGTCCCAGGCAGACAGACACTGGATCCCTATAGAATGACTCCAGAAACTTAGCCAATTGTAGAAGGCAATCATTTTCTGCTCACACGGTGGTATCATTCTGGGTGAAGGTAGAATACTGCTCAGAGCTAGGGCCATACCCGCCTGAGCAACATAATCCAAGAGTTCCATCACATCTCTTTTCATGTAGTCCAGGGAGGTAAGTCTCCAGTCATTCACACCCACATGGACAATGACAGAGTCATACTTGTACTTGACGTTCTTCATGTTTCACTGTTGCAGTCATTACATTTGGGTTATCTGCTTGCAGTAGCCCTCAGTCAGACTGATTAACAAAGCATGGGTCGTATGTCAGTTGCTGTCTCTTCTTCCGTGACGTCAGGTCATCAGGGGTATAAAGCATGCAGCCGACATCATTACATCAGTCTTTCTTGCCGTGCGGTGCCCAAAGCAGAAGCAGTTCGCAAGTGCTGGTCGGCTGACTGCTGAAATTTTCATTTTCGTGTTTCAGAACCGAAATCTTCAACTTAAAGCTAAGTACCCCATTGGGGAAACTTTTTCTTGCTCTAAACCAATGTCAGTAAAAGTAAATAATTGCATTTCTTGTGGAAAGCAAATACCTCAAAGATTTTCATTCGTACTGTATTCCTTGCCTAGGCCCTGACCACGATGTACCTCGCTGTCTGTTTTGTGCCTTATTTAAACCACAAACTATCCATCGTCGATATATTTGTGCCTCTAAATATTTTGGTGCGCGGTTCAATTATCCTGATATGTCTTCAGTAAGTCATCCATCTACCGACATTCCAAAAAAACACAAAGATAAAGACAGAGACAGGCTGCCGCATTCGCCGATACTCAGTGAGGCGCTTTCGTAGCCCCTGATACCCGCTTCTTCAGATTTGCAGGCCTCTACTGAGACCCATTCGGGGTCCGGTATGCCGTAACATGCTTCAACTGTGGAACCTGTGGATGTCTATACCTTGGATGGGTCCAGAGCCGCTGTGCAGGCACCAGCTTCTGAGGGTGTATTCAGGCCTACTGACTTGCATATTAAACCAATGCCATCTTCTTCTTCTAGGCCTAAAACTCAAACCATGCCAAGGAAACTGATGCCCAGACCACATGGTCAGGCCTCTATGCCTAAAAAACAAATGATAAGAATGGCTGAAGACCTTGTTACTTTATTCAGGGGAAGCCAACCTTCCCCCTCTAAGAGACCTAGGACTGAGTTTGCTTATGATACCTCGAACCAGGATTCTGAAATTTCTGTTTCCTCTGATGACCAGGATTTACCCTTATCCACCTATGAGGATTCTGATGCTGAGGACTCTATTCCCTCTGCTTCTCCCTCAGAGGATTTCTCTTTTGGTGAAATCTTGCATACTCTCAGGGAGCATTTTCATTGGGAAAGTCGGGATTTCTCTGATTCTAAAAAGAGGCTTAGGGATTTCTTACTCCTGCCCCAGCTATACCTCCTGTACTGGACATTGTTGACGATGCCTTTTCGGAATCTTGTTTGGCCCCTGACTCTTTACCTCCTGCTTACAGAAAACCTGATAGATATTACAGGGTTTCTGACTCTCACAAGTTCCTTTTCAAAAATCCTACTGCGGATCCTGAAACTGTTTCACAGGGACCCAAGGGCATTAAAGCTACTACTGCCAGAAATCCTACCCCCTTTGATAGAGATTCCAGGGCCATGGATAGATGGGGTAAGAAGGTATACACTTCTGCTACTTTGGCCATTAGGGCCTCAAACTGCCAGTTTCATATGTTAAAGTATCAGCAGCATGTTATTGGATTGCTTAAACAGAAAATTATGTTGATTCCTGATTGTGCTGAAAATAAGGATTTACAGGATTTAATGTATTCTGCTGAACAAGTTGGTAAACATACATTGCAGTGTGGTTTTGATTCACTAGAGGCATCTTGCAGGGCTGCGGTAACTGGGTCTGTATTTAGAAGGCATGCTCGGCTTAAGGAGCAATCCTTGCCAAATCATGTTAAAGCAAAATTACTGGATGCTCCCTGAAATCAGGACTGCCTGTTTGGCAACAAGGCAGAAGAAGTTTGTAAAAAGATGGACGAAAAAGCTAAATCTATGCAAACTGTTACAGATTTTTTACAAGTACAACCTCCAAGATTTAGTAGGCATTGGCCTTCTAAAAATTTGTTCTTTCCTGCCTCTTCCAGACCTTCTCAGTCCAAACCCAGATCCAGCAGAGCACCCAGGCTTCAGTCTCAGGGACATACAGGACTAAGCAGTAAGGGGGCCTCCACTTCCAAATCTGGGAGTAATAAAACTCCCCCCTATGGTATACTGTCTCAATTACTTCTTTTTAAAACTTCCAAGCACTTCTCAACTGACTGCCCCCTTGGGGGGAAAGATTGCACTTCATGCAAAGAACTGGGGACTCATTACCCAGGACAATTTCCAAAATTCAAGATGTTGACTCTTTACCAGTTGCTTCCTATGCTAAGCAAAGATGCCTGGTTGGCAATACTGGATTTAAAGGAAGCTTACCTGCACATCCCAATAAGGGAATCTTGCAGAAGATACCTACGCTTCAAAGCAGGCTATATGCACTATCAGTTCTCTGCACTGCCCTTTGGCTTATCTACTGCACCCAGGGTATTCACAAAGTGCCTAGCTCCACTTATTGCATTTTGCAGGCAAAGAAATATTCAAATATACCCATACCTGGACGATTGTCTAATTCAGGCAGAAAGCCAGGACATACTTTTGAATCATCTGGCCTTTGTTCACAGGATTCTAACTTGTCTGGGGTACACCATAAACGAAAAGAAATCACACCTGGTACCCTGTCAACAAATTATATTCCTGGGATCAAGCTTGATTACAACTTCCCAGATGGCTTTCCTCACTCCAGAGAAACAAATTCACTTGACAACCTACTTCAAACAAGTGGCCACAAAAACCCTGCTATGTGCAAGGCAAATACTACAAGCCTTGGGGTTCATGACCTCCTGCATTCTACTAATTCCATATGCAAGACTGCATATGAGGAAACTACAATGGTATCTAAAAAGCCTATGGTGTCAACATTCTCAGGATCTAGAAGCAATGATTCCTATCATTCCTTGCCTACGCCTAGAGTTCCTTTGGTGGGCAGAGGCCTGCCACCAAAAAGTACAGTTGTGTACCTACCATAAATGTAGATGTTCGAGTGTATTCACTGTTGCAGTCATTACAATTGAGTTATCCTGCTGGCAGGCTACCCGCAGTCAGCCTGAGTTCCAAAGTCCAGGTCCGGCGTCGGTTGCTGTCGCCTCCTCCCTGAAGTCAGTGCACCAGGGGTATAAAAGATGCAACCGACACCATTTTCATCAGTTTTTCTTGCCCCAGATGTCAGGTTCCCCTAAAATGGTAGGCTCACTAATGCCAAAAAGCATGCATAACCAAAAAACAACTTTTCCTTGATCTAAAAGCAAATACACCACATAGGTTGTATAGAATAGAGAAGTACAGATAAGTCCCAGCAGGGAAAAGGGGGATGGAGGGAGGGTAACCTGGACTGCAACAGTGAATACACTCGAACATCTACATTTATGGTAGGTACACAACTGTACTATGTTCATCGTGTTTCACTGTTGCAGTCATTACAATTGGGTTGAATCCCAAAGCTATGGTTGGGATTCTGGAACTAAATAGGATTAGGAGAGGCTATCTGGCCCTGCAGAACTGCAGTGGCAAAGCCTGCCCTGGATTTAGAATAGAGAGGTAAGTGGTAGTGCTTTGTAAAGGTATGCACTGAACTCCAAGTTGCAGCCTCTAAGATGTCTTTGGTTGGTACTCCTCTGAGGAAGGCTGCTGAAGTGGCTGCTGCTCTGGTGGAATGTGGCCTAATGTCCTTAGGTACTGATTTGCCATGCTGTGAATAGCAGAAATGAATGTAGTGGCCTATCCACTTGGAAATAGTCTGCTTTGAGATAGGCTTTCCTTGTGATCCTGCAGCTTATGCTACTAGAAGCTGTTCAGTCTTTCTGAAAGCTTTGGTTCTGTCCAAGTAGAAGCATAGCTGTCTGTGAATGTCCAAAGAATACAGAAATCTCTCACCCTTATTCTGTGGGTTTGGGTAAAAGGTAGGCAAGTGAATTGTTCAGTTAAGGGCCACACTGGTCACTACCTTAGGCATAAATGTAGGGTTTGTCCTCAGAGAAACCCTGTCAGGATGGAAAATGATGAATGGTTCCACAGCCATGAGCGCCTGTAACTCTGAGACTCATCTAGTGGAGGTTATTGCTAGGAGCAGAGCTGTTTTCCAGGATAAGAATTTTATATCAGCTGCAGAGGCTGGTTCAAAGGGAGGCAGTGCAAGTTTTTCCAAGACATAGTTGAGGTCCCATGCAGGTATTGGTGCTCTCCTTGGGGATCTTATGTTTTTGGCCCCTCTGAGGTACTGCCTTAGTAATGGATGAGAAAAAAATAGGTGGTTCTGTATTGTAGTGAGCTGAAATGGCAGAAGCATGGATTTTAATGGATGAAAAGGAAAGACCTTTATCCAGCATCTCAGTTAAGTATTGCAAAATCTGAGGAATATTTGGAACATTCATGTCAATACCTTGTGCCTGGTTCCAAGCACAGAATCTCTTCCATTTTTCTGCATAAGATTTTCTGGTGATAGACCTCCTGGCCTCCAAAATAACATCCATAACTGCTTTAGAAAGAAGTGTGTCTTGAATGGCTACATTATTCGCCATGCTGCCAGGTTGAGGGTCCTGAGTTGGCTGTGCAGTATCTGACTTGACTTGTTGAGTCAATAAGTGAGGAATTTGAGGTAATGTCCAAGCTGGGCATTGGGACAAGCTCTTTAGGATTGGGTACCAGTGCTGGCGGGGCCAGTCTCCGGCAATCAGAATAATTTTGGCTTCTCTTGTCTGACCTTGAGGAGTACCTTGAGAAGGAGAGGCAGAGGAGGAAAAGCATATACTGTTAGGGTGTTCCAGCTGAAAGATACAGCATCCACTTTCCATGCTTGCTTGTGATAAGTCCTTGTGCAGAATCTTTGTAGTTGGCAATTGTTATCATGCTGAAGACTTGTGGATCCAATTGCCACTTATGGGGATCCATTAGGTTTCTGCTTAGTTTGTCTGCCAGAGTATTTATCCTTCCTGGCAGGAATTGTGCTTGTAGATGTACTTGGTAAGTCAATGCTGTGTCCCACAAGTTCATGACTTGTCTTCAGAGGGGGTAGGAATGTGTGCCCCCTTGTTTGTTTATGTACCACATGACTGTGGTGTTGTCAGTCTTTATCAGTAGTTGTCCTGGGTGAAGTAGATCCTTGAAGCCTGTCAGGGCATTTTGAACAGCTAGCATCTCTTTTTGATTGATTTGTAGATGCATTTGACTTGCGGACCAGGTGCCCTGAATACATCTTCCTGCCATATGTGCCCCCAGGCATAATCTGATGCATCTGTTGTCAATGTCTGCCTGGCTGTGGGTAAGGTTAATGGCTGTCCCGTGTTGTGGTGACAGGCTTTCACCCACCATCGAAACTCCTGTTGCAGGCAGGGAATGAGGGTAATTATTGCCACAGGCTGTGGCAATGTTGGGTCCAAACACTTTTTAGATACCATTGTAGTTTCCTCATATGCAATCTTGCATATGGAATTAGCAGAATGCAGGATGCCATGAAGCCCAAAGCCTGCAGAATTTTTCTTGAAGATAACTGGGTCTTTGTTGCCAACATTTTGAAATAAGTAGTCAGTTGTCTGTGTTTGTCTGGCATGAGATAAGCCATCTGGGCAGTTGTATTTAAGCTTGCACCCAGGAATATTATCTCTTGAGAGGGTACAAGTTTTGATTTCTTGTCGTTTACTGTGTACCCTAGGCCTGCTAGTAATGTTTTTACAAATGCCAGATGCTGTAGTAGAGTGTCCTTGTTCTCTGCTTGAGTAATGCAGTCGTCCAAGTAAGGATATATTTGAATTCCTCTTTGTCTGCAAAAAGCAATTACTGGTGCTAGGCACATTGTGAAGACCCTGGGCCCAGTAGATAAGCCAAAGGGCAGTGCAGAGAATTGGTAATGCATTGAGCCAGCTATAAATCTGAGGTATCTTCTGCATGATTGTCTGATTGGGACATGCAGGTATGCCTCTTTTAGGTCTAAAGTTACAAGCCAAGCCTTCATGCCCAGCATGGACAGAACCTGCTGCAAAGTTAGCATTTTGAATTTTGGAATGTCCAGGAATGTGTTCAGGATAGACAGGTCCAGTATTGGTCTCCAGGTTTTTTCCTTTCTGGGCACCAAGAATAGCCTTGAGTAAAATCCTTGTCCCTGCTCTTGCTGTGGTACTTGCTGAATGGCCCTCATGTCCATGAGGGATGAAACTTGTTTTTGTGCCTCTGCCCATTGATTGCGTGGCAGGTCTGGCATACCGTTTGGCCTTGGCAGGGTATGAAAATGGAACCTGTAGCCCTGGGATACGATATTTAAGACCCATTTGTCTTGAATGATCATGTGCCAATTTTGAGAAAAAAGTGCTAGTTTTCCCCCCAAGGGAGCTGCCAGAAGATAAGTGCTTGGTGCTGGCAGAGGAATGTCATTGAGACTGTTTCCTGTATGGCTGTGATTTTTCTTCTCCACTTTTAGAGGTTGAAGCACCCCATTGTTTAGGCATGTATGAGCCTTGGGGCTGTGATCTGCCTCTGGGGCATCTGTATCTACCTCTTTGTGGTCTGTCTGACACTGGAAAGGACCAATTCTTTGCAGGCCAGTTCCTGCTAAATCTGGGAGGCTGTACCTGTAAGAAATCCTTGACTGTTTGCATAGATTTCGCTTTGTCCTCCATTTTCTTCAACACCTCTTCTGCCTTAACACCAAGCAAGGTATCATGTTGTAATGGAGCATCTAATAACTTTGCTTTAACATGATCGAGCAGATTCTGTTCTTTTAACCAAACATGTCTCCTAATGACAGAACCTGTAACAGCGGCCCTGCAAGAGGCCTCTAGAGAATCAAAACCACATTGCAAAGTATGCTTTCCTACTTGTTCAGCTGCATGCAATAAATCCTGCATTTCTTTGTTTTCTGCACATTCTGAATATGTCAACATTTGTTGTTTAAGCAGTAACATTAGATATTGCTGATATTTAAGCATATGAAATTGACAATTTAAAGCTCTTACAGCCAAGGTAGCAGAAGTATAAATCTTTTTCCCCCATCTGTCCAGAGCCCTTGAATCCCTATCAGAGTGTATAGGGTTTTTTGCAGTGGACGCCTTGACCCCTTTGGGACCCTGAGAGATAGTTTCTGGGTTTGCAGCATGGTTTTTATAAAGAAATTTATGAGAATGAGGAACCCTGGCTTAACAGGAGCTGGAGGCAAAGAGTCAGGAGACAGTCCGGACTCTGAAAATACATCATCTACAATGTCTAAAACAAGAGGAATAGCAAGGGGCCTGTGCTGAGATAATAAAAGGAAGTCTCAGAGCCTTTTCTTGGATTCTGAGTAATCTTGGCTCTCCCAGTGGAAATGCTCCCTCATAGTATGCAGGGTCTCCCCAAAAGAATAATCATCAGGAGGAGAGGCTGAAGGGATAGATTCTTCAGCATCAGAATCCTCATAGGGAGGAAGAGAATATTCCTGGTCCAAAGAGGAATCAGAGGAAATGGAAACATGATCTGAAGATGCATATTCTATCTCTTGCCTAGGCCTCTTATCAGGTAGGGGATGGGAACCCCTGATTAAAGTAATTAGGTCTTCGGCTATTTTAAGCATCTGTTTTTTAGGCATGGAGGCCTGTCCAGGAGAATGCTGTACTTGTTTCTTTGTCTTTAGAGCTGCTTTAGTCTTTGCCTTTGAAGCTGAAGTTGGTTTTACATATAACTGTGTAGGCCTGAAAACACCCTCAGAATCCGATGCCTGCTCAGCGGCTCCGGACCCATCTGAGGGAATAGTATCCGAGTGTCCAATACCTTGAGTTTTCAGTGGCCTAGTCGACTCCACGTGGGAGTCGGAAGGCCTGTGGCTCTGAGGTAGCGGGCATCAGGGGCTGCAAAAGCTCCTCACTGAGAACTGGCGAACCGGCAACAGGCCTAGCAGAAGCCTCGTCGTCGGTTTTGGACCTCGGATGCCTGTCCTTTTCTTTGCGCTTTTTATAAAGTCCGGTAGTCGGTTGCTCTGATGGCATTATATAGTTAAATCTTCTGCCAAAATAATGAAAAGCAAAATTGTACCGACGCTTAATAGTGCTTTGGTTAAATTTAGCACAAAACTGACAACTAGCAACATCATGGTCAGGGCCTAGGCAAGGAATACAGTAAGAATGAAAATCCTTATGAGGTATTTGCTTCCCACAAGAAATACAATTATTAACTTTTTCTGACATCGGTCTGGAGCAAGAAAAAAGTTTCCCCAATGGGGTACTTAGCTTTAATGAAGACTTCGGATCTGAAATTCGAATTTGAAAATCTCAGGAGTCGGCCGACCGGCCCTTGCAAACTGCTTTTGCTTCGGGCACCGTGTGGCAAGAAAGACTGAGGAAAATGGTGTCGGCTGCATCTTTTATACCCCTGGCGCACTGACATCAGGGAGGAGGCGACAGCAACCGACGCCGGACCTAGACTTTGAAACTCAGGCCGACTGCGGGTAGCATGCCAGCAGGTTAACCCAATTGTAATGACTGCAACAGTGAAACACGATGAACATCAAGGGAATACCATTCACACTACCCCCTGCTGCCCAAACCCTAACAACAGACGCATCAGATTATGCATGGGGGGGCGCACCTGGCAGGGAAGTGCATTCAGGGCAAATGGAACCCAATTCAAATGCACCTTCACATCAATCATTAAGAAATGTTAGCTGCTGTACAGAATGCTCGGACAGCCTTCAAGGACCACATTCTTCCAGGACAATTAATGGTAAAGACAGACAACACCACTGTTATGTGGTACATATCAAGCAGGGGGATACACATTCTTACCCCTTCTGCAGACTAGCCATGGCATTGTGGAACACAGCCTTGAGCTACCAAGTGCATCTACAAGCTTAATTCCTGCCAGGAAAGCTAAATACACTGGCAGACTGACTAAGCAGAATCCTCATGGACCCACACGAGTGGAAACTAGAACCAAGGATTTTCAACATGTTGACAAGCAAATGGGGGAGCCCAGATATAGATCTGTTTGCCTCCCCCCAGAACTATCAATTGGAAAAAATTGCACAAGGACTCCCCACAGACAAGCTTGGAAAGTGGATGCTCTGTCCTTTAGCTGGAAAAACCTATCAGTTTATGCCTTTCCTCCTCTGCCTCTGCTCTCCAAAGTACTACTAAAGATCAAACAAGACAAACCAAGGATGATTTTGATTGCACCAGACTGGCCATGCCAACACTGGTACCCCGTCCTGCGCAGTGTTTCACTGTTGGCCCCATGACACCTGCCTCAGACTCCTACCCTGCTGTCTCAGCAGGAGAACCAGATTCTGCACCCTCAGCTTCAAACACTGAACCTAACAACCTGGCTAATTACCTAAGCTCTCCTTTACCATCTCTCAGTAAACCAGTGATGGATGTCATTTTAGAGGCAAGGAGGCCTAGTACTAGAAAATCTTATGCTAAAAAATGGAAAAGATTCTGTGCCTGGAATCAATCTAAAGGGATGAGCACAGCAGTGCCCAATTTACCTCAGATTTTACAATACTTAACTGAGATGCTTCACAATGGCCTGTCTTTTTCCTCAATAAAAATTCACGCCTCAGACATTTCAGCTCATTATAACACAGAACCTCTCCTCTTCTCTCATCCACTGCTCAAGCAGTTCTTCAGGAGGGGGGAAAAATTTAAGGCCACCCAGGAGAGCTCCAACTTCAGCCTGGGACCGTAACCTTGTATTGGAGAAACTCACCCTTCCTCCTTTCAAGCCAGCTGCTACTGCAGATTTAAAATTCCTTTATTGGAAAACAGCTTTCCTTTTAGCCATTACTTCAGCAAGACAGGTATCTGAATTACAGGCCCTTATGGCAGTGGAGCCTTTCATCATCTTTCACGTGGACAGGGTGTCCCTCAGGACCAATCCATCTTTCATGTCAAAAGTGGTATCCAGTGTGGCCTTTAATCAGTCCATTAATTTGCCAACCTTCTTTCCTAATCCACAGAACAAAAGGCAATGGATACTGCACTCTTTAGATGTGCACAGACAACTTAGATTCTACTTGGACAGGACTAAACCTGAAAGGAAATCTGAACAACTCCTGGTGGCATTTGCTGCAGGGACAGAGGGGAAGGCTATTTCAAAGCAAACCATCTCCAAATGGATAAGCCACTGCATTAATTTCTGCTATAAGCACCATGGAAATCCTGTCCCACAAGGGATCAGACCCCACTCAACCAGGGTGGCATCTACCTCTACAGCCTTTCTCAGAGGCATACTTACCAGGGACATCCTAGAAGCTGCTACCTGGAGTTCTGTACATACTTTCACCAAGCATTACCATTTGCCAATTTTCTCTAAATCCAGAGCTGGCTTTGCCACTGCATTTTTGCAGGGCCTTATAGCTGGTCCTAATGCTATCTAAATTCCTCCTCCCATCCTTAGCTTTGGGAATCTACCCAAATGTAATGACTGCTGAAGTGAAACATGAAGAACATAGTACAGTTGTGTACACTTACCATAAATGTAGATGTTCGAGTGTATTCACTGTTGCAGTCCTGGTTACCCTCCCACCATCCCCCTGACTTCTTTTGGCTATACCCCTTCTCTCCTTTTCAATGCTTAAAAGCTTTTTGGTGTATTTGCTTTTTTGTTGGAGGTATAACCTTGTATATTTATAGATTTAATTGCTTCCCTTTAGGGGGGCACCTGACATCTGGGACAAGAAAAACTGATGTAATGACGTTGGCTGCATGTTTTATACACCTGACGTCACGGAAGAAGCGACAGCAACTGACGTAGGACCCAAGACTTTGTTAATCAGGCTGACTGAGGGCTACTTTAAGCAGGTAACCCAAATGTAGTGACTGCAACAGTGAATACACTCGAACATCTACATTTATGGTAAGTGTACACAACTGTACTTTGTGAAGTGACCTGAGTACATGTGTTATGTGGTGGATCCTGGCACCCAATAGACAACTGACTGTCACCTTCTATTTTTCAACCTAGTGAGTGGGACATCAGTGTGCCTTACTATTGAGTCTCCCAATTAGCACATTGGGCAAAGTGTTTTGCCTTAATGGCTTATGTTGAGGGGCACACTGTGGTTGTGAGCTGTGTGTTCTGTGGTTGGTGTTGTGCTGTGGTGGTCAAGTGCATTTCTGTCTCGAGGGGCTCTGTTGTTTGGGTAAATTTTTATTGAGAGCCTCCATGATGGTGGGTGCATGGTTTGTATTTCTATGTGAGAGTTGTAATAGTTGCTGTTTTGGAGAGTGTGTTTTGCATGTAGAGTATTGCAAGTGTTGACCTTCTCCACTTGACCAGCTAGTCCAGTCTTGTCTGGAGAGTCCACAGTGGTGATATACGTGCATCTCTCACATGTATGAGTTTTGGGGGTAAGAGGAGAGGGTTGTCTGTGTACATGAGACAGTTGCTACACTGTCTCAAAATGACCAAATGCATCAGGTTAGCATGAAAAAGCACAGGAAATTGCACTACAGTCATGCCAGGAGAGGTGGTCATAACTAATAAGTACTGGTGCTCTTACTGTGTAGGAACAGCTAGTGCTGATAGTACGTAAGTGTGCTACAATAAATGCTGCAGCAGCTTGTTGAAGTGCAAGGCGATTAAGATAACTGAAGTCCAAGAAGTAAAAAAAAACCAAGCAAAATCTAAGGGAAAAAGTGAAGAGCAGACTTTCTGGCACTGAAAATAGTTTATGTCAGTTCAGTGGTGCTGCACGGAGCTTAAACAAGAGCAAACCCATGCAAATGTGGGCTTGTAATCCAGAATGTTGAAAGGGATTAAACAACTGCCCAAACAGCCAATAAGCTACAATTTCTGGGCCAGAAACCACTCCTCTTCTGATGCCAACAACAACACAGAAAGGTCTGGGGGCCTCAGAAAGTTACAAACTGTCCTAGATACAGCAAATCTGTATCTGGACTAGACTAGGCAAAGGAAAGGATGGAAATAAGCTTAAACGGTTTTTATTTTATTTATTTATTTATTTACATTTGTTTACTGGGAAATTCCAACTGGATACAGGTCCTTTTTCAGCAGAGGCCTGTGGAGAAAGCTCCACATATTGTAAAATGACATTTCAGTAACAAAGTCGGTGACATATTTTAGAGATCCCTTAGGTACAGATTATAGTCATAAAAACATAAAGTATGAACAGTAACATAGGCATATAGTTTGAATAATATCAACAGCTTAATGTACATAGTATATGGTATTAATAGGTTTTCAAGTATGCTAAGCAAGGAAATTAGTGTATTTTCACATGGATTCAGACCTGCAGAAAATACTACACAACATGGATTCAGACCTGCAGACAGTACTACACAATATGGATTCAGACCTGCACACAGTACTACACAACATGGATTCAGGCCTGCGCACAGTACTACACAACATGGATTCAGACCTGTGCACAGTACTACACAACATGGATTTAGGCCTGCGCACAGTACTATACAACATGGACTCAGACCTGCGCACAGGACTACACAACATGGACTCAGACCTGCGCACAGTACTACACAACATGGTTTCAGGCCTGCACAAAGTACTACACAACATGGATTCAGGCCTGCACACAGTACTACACAACATGGATTCAGGCCTGCACACAGTACTACACAACATGGATTCAGACCTGCACACAGTACTACACAACATGGATTCAGCCCTGCACACAGTACTACACAACATGGATTCAGGCCTGCACACAGTACTACACAACATGGATTCAGACCTGTACACAGTACTACACAACATTGATTCAGGCCTGCACACAGTACTGCACAGCATGGATTCAGGCCTGCACACAGTACTACACAACATGGATTCAGACCTGCAGAACGTACTACACAACATGGATTCAGACCTGCAGCAGTACTACACAATATGGATTCAGACCTGCACACAGTACAACACAACATGGATTCAGCCCTGCACACAGTACTACACAACATGGATTCAGGCCTGCACATGTACTACACAACATGGATTCAGCCCTGCACACAGTACTACACAACATGGATTCAGGCCTGCACACAGTACTACACAACATGGACTCAGGCCTGCACACAGTACTACACAACATGGATTCAGACCTGCACACAGTACTACACAACATGGATTCAGATTTGCACACAGTGCTACACAACATGGATTGAGGTCTGCACACAGTACTACACAACATGGATTGAGGTCTGCACACAGTACTACACAACATGGATTGAGGTCTGCACACAGTACTACACAACATGGATTCAGGCCTGCACACAGTACTACACAACATGGATTCAGACCTGCACACAGTACTACACAACATGGATTTATGCCTGCACACAGTACTAGACAACATGGATTCAGACCTGCACACAGTACTACACAACATGGATTCAGACCTGCACACAGTACTACACAACATGGATTCAGAACTTCACACAGTACTACACAACATATATTCAGACCTGTGCACAGTACTGCACATCATGGATTCAGGCTTGCACACTGTACTACATAACATGGATTCAGGCCTGCACACAGTACTACACAACATGGATTCAGACCTGCACACAGTACTACACAACATGGAATCAGACCTGCACACAGTACTACACAACATGGTTTCAGGCCTGCACACAGTACTACACAACATGGATTTAGACCTGCACACAGTACTACACAACATGGATTCAGGCCTGCACACAGTACTACACAACATGGATTCAGGTCTGCACACAGTACTACACAACATGGATTCAGACCTGCGCACAGTACTACACAACATGGATTCAGACCTGCGCACAGTACTACACAACATGGATTCAGGCCTGCACACAGTACTACACAACATGGATTCAGGCCTGCACACAGTACTACACAACATGGATTCAGACCTGCACACAGTACTACACAACATGGATTCAGACCTGCGCACAGTACTACACAACATGGATTCAGGCTTGCGCACAGTACTACACAACATGGATTCAGACCTGCGCACAGTACTACACAACATGGATTCAGACCTGCGCACAGTACTACACAACATGGATTCAGGCCTGCACAAAGTACTACACAACATGGATTCAGACCTGCGCACAGTACTACACAAGATGGATTCAGACCTGTGCACAGTACTACACAACATGGATTCAGACCTGCACACAGTACTACACAACATGGATTTAGAACTGCACACAGTACTACACAACATGGATTCAGGCCTGCACACAGTACTACACAACATGGATTCAGGCCTGCACAAAGTACTCCACAACATGGACTCAGACCTGCACACAGTACTGCACAGCATGGATTCAGGCCTGCACACAGTACTACACAACATGGATTCAGACCTGCACACAGTACTACACAACATGGATTCAGGCCTGCACACAGTACTACACAACATGGATTCAGGCCTGCACACAGTACTACACAACATGGATTCAGACCTGCACACAGTACTACACAACATGGATTCAGCCCTGCACACAGTACTACACAACATGGATTCAGGCCTGCACACAGTACTACACAACATGGATTCAGACCTGCACAGTACTACACAACATGGATTCAGACCTGCACACAGTACTGCACACAGTACTACACAACATGGATTCAGACCTGCACAGTACTACACAACATGGATTCAGGCCTGCACACAGTACTACACAACATGGATTCAGGTCTGCACACAGTACTACACAACATGGATTCAGACCTGCGCACAGTACTACACAACATGGATTCAGACCTGCACACAGTACTACACAACATGGATTCAGGCCTGCACACAGTACTACACAACATGGATTCAGGCCTGCACACAGTACTACACAACATGGATTCAGGCCTGCACAAAGTACTACACAACATGGATTCAGACCTGCGCACAGTACTACACAAGATGGATTCAGACCTGTGCACAGTACTACACAACATGGATTCAGACCTGCGTACAGTACTACACAACATGGATTCAGGCCTGCACACAGTACTACACAACATGGATTCAGGCCTGCACACAGTACTACACAACATGGATTCAGGCCTGCACACAGTACTACACAACATGGATTCAGACCTGCACACAGTACTACACAACATGAATTCAGACCTGCACAGAGTACTACACGACAGGGATTCAAGCCTGCACACAGTACTACACAACATGGATTCAGACCTGCACACAGTACTACACAACATGGATTTAGACCTGCACAGAGTACTAACCAACATAGATTCAGGCCTGCACACAGTACTACACAACATAGATTCAGACCTGCACATAGTACTACACAACATGGATTCAGATCTGCACACAGTACTACACAACATGGATTCAGACCTGCACACAGTACTACACAACATTGATTCAGACCTGCACGCAGTACTAAACAACATGGATTCAGATCTGCACACAGTACTACACAACATGGATTCAGGCCTGCACACAGTACTACACAACATGGATTCAGGCCTGCACACAGTACTGCACAACATGGATTCAGACCTTCGGACAGTACTACACAACATGGATTCAGACCTGCACACAGTACTACATAACATGGATTCAGGCCTGCACACAGTACTACACAACATGGATTCAGGCCTGCACACAGTACTACACAACATGGATTCAGACCTGCACACAGTACTACACAACATGGATTCAGACCTGCACACAGTACTACACAACATGGATTCAGGCCTGCACACAGTACTACACAACATGGATTCAGGCCTGCACAGTACTACACAACATGGATTCAGGCCTGCACACAGTACTACACAACATGGATTCAGACCTGCACACAGTACTACACAACATGGATTCAGACCTGCACAGTACTACACAACATGGATTCAGACCTGCACACAGTACTACAACATGGATTCAGGCCTGCACACAGTACTACACAACATGGATTCAGACCTGCACACAGTACTACACAACATGGATTCAGACCTGCACACAGTACTACACAACATGGATTCAGACCTGCACAGTACTACACAACATGGATTCAGACCTGCACACAGTACTACACAACATGGATTCAGGCCTGCACACAGTACTACACAACATGGATTCAGACCTGCACACAGTACTACACAACATGGATTCAGACCTGCACACAGTACTACACAACATGGATTCAGGCCTGCACACAGTACTACACCACATGGATTCAGACCTGCACACAGTACTACACAACATAGATTCAGACCTGCACACAGTTCTACACAACATGGATTCTGACCTGCACACAGTACTACCCAACATAGATTCAGGCCTGCACACAGTACTGCACAACATGGATTCAGACCTGCACACAGTACTAACAACATAGTTCAGGCCTGCACACAGTACTGCACAACATGGATTCAGACCTGCACATAGTACTACACAACATGGATTCAGATCTGCCCACAGTACTACACAACATGGATTCAGGCATGCACACAGTACTACACAACATGGATTCAGGCCTGCACACAGTACTACACAACATGGATTCAAGCCTGCACACAGTACTACACAACATGGATTCAGACCTGCACACAGTACTACATAACATGGATTCAGACCTGCACACTTTACTACACAACATGGATTCAGGCCTGCACACAGTACTACCCCACATGGATTCAGACCTGCACACAGTACTACACAACATTGATTCAGACCTGCACACAGTACTACACAACATGGATTCAGGCCTGCACACAGTACTACCCCACATGGATTCAGACCTGCACACAGTACTACACAACATTGATTCAGACCTGCACACAGTACTACACAACATGGATTTAGACCTGCACAGAGTACTAACCAACATAGATTCAGGCCTGCACACAGTACTACACAACATAGATTCAGACCTGCACATAGTACTACACAACATGGATTCAGATCTGCACACAGTACTACACAACATGGATTCAGGCCTGCACACAGTACTACACAACATGGATTCAGGCCTGCACACAGTACTACACAACATGGATTCAGACCTGCACACAGTACTACACAACATGGATTCAGGCCTGCACACAGTACTACACCACATGGATTCAGACCTGCACACAGTACTACACAACATAGATTCAGACCTGCACACAGTTCTACACAACATGGATTCTGACCTGCACACAGTACTACCCAACATAGATTCAGGCCTGCACACAGTACTGCACAAAATGAATTCAGACCTGCACACAGTACTACACAACATGGATTCAGACCTGCACACAGTACTACACAACATGGATTCAGGCATGCACACAGTACTACACAACATGGATTCAGACCTGCACACAGTACTGCACATCATGGATTCAGGCTTGCGCACAGTACTGCACAACATGGATTCAGATGTGCGCACAGTACTACACAACATGGATTAAGACCTGCGCACAGTACTACACAACATGGAATCAGACCTGCACACAGTACTACACAACATGGATTCAGACCTGCACACAGTACTACACAACATGGATTCAGACCTGCACACAGTACTACACAACATGGATTCAGGCCTGCACACAGTACTACACAACATGGATTCAGACCTGCACACAGTACTACACAACATGGATTCAGACCTGCACACAGTACTACACAACATGGATTCAGACCTGCACACAGTACTACACAACATGGATTCAGACCTGCACACAGTACTACACAACATGGATTCAGACCTGCACACAGTACTACACAACATGGTTTCAGGCCTGCACAAAGTACTACACAACATGGATTCAGGCCTGCACACTGTACTACCTAACATAGATTCAGGCCTGCACACAGTACTACACAACATGGATTCAGACCTGCCACAGTACTACACAAAATGGATTCAGACCTGCACACAGTACTACACAACATGGATTCAGACCTGCACACAGTACTACCCAATATAGATTCAGGCCTGCACACAGTATGACACAACATGGATTCAGGCCTGCACACAGTACTGCACAGCATGGATTCAGGCCTGCACACAGTACTACACAACATGGATTCAGACCTGCACACAGTACTACACAACATGGATTCAGGCCTGCACACAGTACTACACAACATGGATTCAGGCCTGCACACAGTACTACACAACATGGATTCAGACCTGCACAGTACTACACAACATGGATTCAGACCTGCACACAGTACTGCACAACATGGATTCAGACCTGCACACAGTACTACACAACATTGATTCAGACCTGCACGCAGTACTAAACAACGTGGATTCAGAACTGCACACAGTACTACACAACATGGATTCAGACCTGCACACAGTACTACACAACATGGATTCAGGCTTGCACACAGTACTACACAACATGGATTCAGACCTGCACAGTACTACACAACATGGACTCAGACATGCGCTCAGTACTACACAACATGGAATCAGACCTGCACACAGTACTACACAACATGGTTTCAGGCCTGCACAAAGTACTACACAACATGGATTCCACAGTACTACACAACATGGATTCAGGCTTGCACACTGTACTACATAACATGGATTCAGGCCTGCACACAGTACTACACAACATGGATTCAGACCTGCACACAGTACTACACAACATGGAATCAGACCTGCACACAGTACTACACAACATGGTTTCAGGCCTGCACACAGTACTACACAACATGGATTTAGACCTGCACACAGTACTACACAACATGGATTCAGGCCTGCACACAGTACTACACAACATGGATTCAGGTCTGCACAGTACTACACAACATGGATTCAGGCCTGCACACAGTACTACACAACATGGATTCAGACCTGCACACAGTACTACACAACATGGATTCAGCCCTGCACACAGTACTACACAACATGGATTCAGACCTGCGCACAGTACTACACAACATGGATTCAGGCCTGCGCACAGTACTACACAACATGGATTCAGACCTGCGCACAGTACTACACAACATGGATTCAGACCTGCGCACAGTACTACACAACATGGATTCAGACCTGCGCACAGTACTACACAACATGTATTCAGGCCTGCACACAGTACTGCACAACATGGATTCAGACCTGCACACAGTACTACACAACATGGATTCAGACCTGCACACAGTACTACACAACATGGATTCAGACCTGCACAGTACTACACAACATGGATTCAGACCTGCACACAGTACTACACAACATGGATTCAGACCTGCACAGTACTACACAACATGGATTCAGACCTGCACAGTACTACACAACATGGATTCAGACCTGCACACAGTACTACACAACATGGATTCAGACCTGCACAGTACTACACAACATGGATTCAGACCTGCACAGTACTACACAACATGGATTCAGGCCTGCGCACAGTACTACACAACATGGATTCAGGCCTGCGCACAGTACTACACAACATGGACTCAGACCTGCGCTGACCTGCACACAGTACTACACAACATAGATTCAGGCCTGCACACAGTACTACACAACATGTATTCAGGCCTGCACACAGTACTGCACAACATGGATTCAGACCTGCACACAGTACTACACAACATGGATTCAGACCTGCACACAGTACTACACAACATGGATTCAGACCATCACACAGTACTACACAACATGGATTCAGACCGGTGCACAGTAGTGCACATCATGGATTCAGACCTGTGCATAGTACTATACAACGTGTATTCAGACCTGCGCACAGTACTACACAACATGGATTTAGGCCTGCGCACAGTACTACACAACATGGATTCAGGCCTGCGCACAGTACTACACAACATGGACTCAGACCTGCGCACAGTACTACACAACATGGACTCAGACCTGCGCACAGAACTTCACAAAATGGAATCAGACCTGCACACAGTACTACACAACATGGTTTCAAGCCTGCATAAAGTACTACACAACATAGATTCAGGCCTGCACACTGTACTACACAACATGGATTCAGGCCTGCACACAGTACTACACAACATGGATTCAGACCTGCACACAGTACTACACAAAATGAATTCAGACCTGCACACAGTACTACACAACATGGATTCAGACCTGCACACAGTACTACCCAACATAGATTCAGGCCTGCACACAGTACTACACAACATGGATTCAGACCTGCACATAGTACTACACAACATGGATTCAGATCTGCACACAGTACTACACAACATGGATTCAGGCCTGCACACAGTACTACACAACATGGATTCTAGCCTGCACACAGTACTGCACAACATGGATTCAGACCTTCAGACAGTAATACACAACATGGATTCAGACCTGCACACAGTACTAAACAACTTAGATTCAGACCTTCACACAGTACTACACAACATGGATTCAGGCCAGCACACAGTACAACACAACATGAATTCAGACCTGCACAGAGTACTACACAACATGGATTCAGGCCTGCACACAGTACTACACAACATGGATTCAGACCTGCACACAGTACTACATAACATGGATTCAGACCCGCACACAGTACTAAACAACATGGATTCAGACCTGCACACAGTACTACACAACATGGATTCAGGCCTGCACACAGTACTACACAACATGGATTCAGGCCTGCACACAGTACTAAGCAACATGGATTCAGGCATGCACAAAGTATTACACAACATGGATTCAGACCTGCACACAGTACCACACAACATGGATTCAGGCCTGCACACAGTACTACACAGCATGGATTCAGGCCTGCACATAGTACTACACAACATGGATTCAGGCCTGCACACAGTACTACACAACATGGATTCAGGCCTGCACACAGAGCTACACAACATGGATTCAGGCCTGCACACAGTACTACACAACATGGATTCAGACCTGCACACAGTACTACACAACATGGATTCAGGCCTGCACACAGTACTACACAACATGGATTCAGGCTTGCACACAGTACTACACAACATGGATTCAGACCTGCACACAGTACTACACAACATGGATTCAGGCCTGCACACAGTACTACACAGTATGGATTCAGACCTGCACACAGTACTACACAACATGGATTCAGACCTGCACACATTACTACACAACATGGATTCAGACCTGCACACAGTACTACACAACATGGATTCAGACCTGCACACAGTACTGCACATCATGGATTCAGGCTTGCGCACAGTACTGCACAACATGGATTCAGACCTCCGCACAGTACTACACAACATGGATTAAGACCTGCGCACAGTACTACACAACATGGAATCAGACCTGCACACAGTACTACACATCATGGTTTCCGGCCTGCACAAAGTACTACACAACATGGATTCCACAGTACTACACAACATGGTTTCAGGCCAGCACAAAGTACTACACAACATGGATTCAGGCTTGCACACTGTACTACATAACATGGATTCAGGCCTGCACACAGTACTACACAACATGGATTCAGACCTGCACACAGTACTACACAACATGGAATCAGACCTGCACACAGTACTACACAACATGGTTTCAGGCCTGCACACAGTACTACACAACATGGATTTAGACCTGCACACAGTACTACACAACATGGATTCAGGCCTGCCCACAGTACTACACAACATGGATTCAGCCCTGCACACAGTACTACACAACATGGATTCACGTCTGCACACAGTACTACACAACATGGATTCAGACCTGCACACAGTACTACATAACATGGATTCAGACCTGCACACAGTACTAAACAACATGGATTTAGACCTACACACAGTACTAAACAACATGGATTCAGAGCTGCATACAGTACTACACAACATGGATTCAGACCTGCATACAGTACTACACAACATGGATTCAGAGCTGCACACAGTACTACACAACATGGATTCAGACCTGCACACAGTACTACACAACATGGATTCAGACCTGCACACAGTACTCCACAACATGGATTCAGTCCTGCACACAGTACTTCACAACATTGATTCAGACCTGCACACAGTACTACACAACATGGATTCAGACCTGCAAACAGTACTACACAACATGGATTCAGACCTGCACACAGTACTACACAACATGGATTCAGGCCTGCACACAGTACTACACAACATGCATTCAGACCCGCACACAGTACTACACAACATGGATTCAGACCTGCACACAGTACTACACAACATGGATTCAGGCCTGCACACAGTACTACACAACATGGATTCAGACCTGCACACAGTACTACACAACTTGGATTCAGGCCTGCACACAGTACTACACAACATGGATTCAGGCCTTCACACAGTACTACACAACATGGACTCCGACCTGCACACAGTACTACACAACATAGATTCAGGCCTGCACACAGTACTACACAACATGTATTCAGGCCTGCACACAGTACTGCACAACATGGATTCAGACCTGCACACAGTACTACACAACATGGATTCAGACCTGCACACAGTACTACACAACATGGATTCAGACCTTCACACAGTACTACACAACATGGATTCAGACCGGTGCACAGTAGTGCACATCATGGATTCAGACCTGCGCATAGTACTACACAACGTGTATTCAGACCTGCGCACAGTACTACACAACATGGATTTAGGCCTGCGCACAGTACTACACAACATGGATTCAGGCCTGCGCACAGTACTACACAACATGGATTCAGGCCTGCGCACAGTACTACACAACATGGACTCAGACCTGCGCACAGTACTACACAACATGGACTCAGACCTGCGCACAGAACTTCACAAAATGGAATCAGACCTGCACACAGTACTACACAACATGGTTTCAAGCCTGCATAAAGTACTACACAACATAGATTCAGGCCTGCACACTGTACTACACAACATGGATTCAGGCCTGCACACAGTACTACTTCACATGGATTCAGACCTGCTCACAGTACTACACAACATAGATTCAGACCTGCACACATTACTACACAACATGGATTCAGGCCTGCACACAGTACTACCCAACATAGATTCAGGCCTGCACACAGTACTGCACAACATGGATTCAGACCTGCACATAGTACTACACAACATGGATTCAGATCTGCCCACAGTACTACACAACATGGATTCAGGCCTGCACACAGTACTACACAACATGGATTCAGGCCTGCACACAGTACTGCACAACATGGATTCAGACCTTCAGACTGTACTACACAACATGGATTCAGGTCTGCACTCAGTACTACACAACATGAATTCAGACCTGCACAGAGTACTACACAACATGGATTCAGGCCTGCACACAGTACTTCACAACATGGATTCAGACCTGCACACAGTACTACATATCATGGATTCAGACCTGAACACAGTACTAAACAACATGGATTCAGACCTGCACGCAGTACTAAACATGGATTCAGAACTGCACACAGATTTACACAACATGAATTCAGAACTGCGCACAGTACTACACAACATGGATTCAGGCCTGCACAAAGTACTCCACAACATGGACTCAGACCTGGGCACAGTACTACACAACATGGATTCAGGCCTGCACACAGTACTGCACAACATGGATTCAGACCTTCAGACAGTACTACACAACATGGGTTCAGGTCTGCACTCAGTACTACACAACATGAATTCAGACCTGCACAGAGTACTACACAACATGGATTCAGGCCTGCACACAGTACTACACAACATGGATTCAGACCTGCACACAGTACTACATATCATGGATTCAGACCTGAACACAGTACTAAACAACATGGATTCAGACCTGCACGCAGTACTAAACATGGATTCAGAACTGCACAAAGATTTACACAACATGAATTCAGAACTGCGCACAGTACTACACAACATGGATTCAGGCCTGCACAAAGTACTCCACAACATGGACTCAGACCTGGGCACAGTACTACACAACATGGATTCAGGCCAGCACACAGTACAACACAACATGAATTCAGACCTGCACAGAGTACTACACAACATGGATTCAGGCCTGCACACAGTACTACACAACATGGATTCAGACCTGCACACAGTACTACATAACATGGATTCAGACCCGCACACAGTACTAAACAACATGGATTCAGACCTGCACACAGTACTACACAACATGGATTCAGGCCTGCACACAGTACTACACAACATGGATTCAGGCCTGCACACAGTACTAGGCAACATGGATTCAGGCATGCACACAGTATTACACAACATGGATTCAGACCTGCACACAGTACCACACAACATGGATTCAGGCCTGCACACAGTCCTACACAGCATGGATTCAGGCCTGCACATAGTACTACACAACATGGATTCAGGCCTGCACACAGTACTACACAACATGGATTCAGACCTGCACACAATACTACACAAAATGGATTCAGGCCTGCACACAGTACTACACAACATGGATTCAGGCCTGCACACAGAGCTACACAACATGGATTCAGGCCTGCACACAGTACTACACAACATGGATTCAGACCTGCACACAGTACTACACAACATGGATTCAGGCCTGCACACAGTACTACACAACATGGATTCAGGCTTGTACACAGTACTACACAACATGGATTCAGACCTGCACACAGTACTACACAACATGGATTCAGGCCTGCACACAGTACTACACAGTATGGATTCAGACCTGCACACAGTACTACACAACATGGATTCAGACCTGCACACATTACTACACAACATGGATTCAGACCTTTACACAGTACTACACAACAGGGATTCAGACCTGCACACAGTACTGCACATCATGGATTCAGGCTTGCGCACAGTACTGCACAACATGGATTCAGACCTCCGCACAGTACTACACAACATGGATTAAGACCTGCGCACAGTACTACACAACATGGAATCAGACCTGCACACAGTACTACACATCATGGTTTCCGGCCTGCACAAAGTACTACACAACATGGATTCCACAGTACTACACAACATGGTTTCAGGCCAGCACAAAGTACTACACAACATGGATTCAGGCTTGCACACTGTACTACATAACATGGATTCAGGCCTGCACACAGTACTACACAACATGGATTCAGACCTGCACACAGTACTACACAACCTGGAATCAGACCTGCACACAGTACTACACAACATGGTTTCAGGCCTGCACACAGTACTACACAACATGGATTTAGACCTGCACACAGTACTACACAACATGGATTCAGGCCTGCACACAGTACTACACAACATGGATTCAGGTCTGCACACAGTACTACACAACATGGATTCACGTCTGCACACAGTACTACACAACATGGATTCAGACCTGCACACAGTACTATATAACATGGATTCAGACCTGCACACAGTACTAAACAACATGGATTTAGACCTACACACAGTACTAAACAACATGGATTCAGAGCTGCATTCAGTACTACACAACATGGATTCAGACCTGCATACAGTACTACACAACATGGATTCAGAGCTGCACACAGTACTACACAACATGGATTCAGACCTGCACACAGTACTACACAACATGGATTCAGACCTGCACACAGTACTCCACAACATGGATTCAGTCCTGCACACAGTACTTCACAACATTGATTCAGACCTGCACACAGTACTACACAACATGGATTCAGACCTGCAAACAGTACTACACAACATGGATTCAGACCTGCACACAGTACTACACAACATGGATTCAGGCCTGCACACAGTACTACACAACATGCATTCAGACCCTCACACAGTACTACACAACATGGATTCAGACCTGCACACAGTACTACACAACATGGATTCAGGCCTGCACACAGTACTACACAACATGGATTCAGACCTGCACACAGTACTACACAACTTGGAATCAGGCCTGCACACAGTACTACACAACATGGATTCAGGCCTTCACACAGTACTACACAACATGGACTCCGACCTGCACACAGTACTACACAACATAGATTCAGGCCTGCACACAGTACTACACAACATGTATTCAGGCCTGCACACAGTACTGAACAACATGGATTCAGACCTGCACACAGTACTACACAACATGGATTCAGACCTGCACACAGTACTACACAACATGGATTCAGACCTTCACACAGTACTACACAACATGGATTCAGACCGGTGCACACTAGTGCACATCATGGATTCAGACCTGCGCATAGTACAACACAACGTATATTCAGACCTGCGCACAGTACTACACAACATGGATTTAGGCCTGCGCACAGTACTACACAACATGGATTCAGGCCTGCGCACAGTACTACACAACATGGATTCAGGCCTGCGCACAGTACTACACAACATGGACTCAGACCTGCGCACAGTACTACACAACATGGACTCAGACCTGCGCACAGAACTTCACAAAATGGAATCAGACCTGCACACAGTACTACACAACATGGTTTCAAGCCTGCATAAAGTACTACACAACATAGATTCAGGCCTGCACACTGTACTACACAACATGGATTCAGGCCTGCACACAGTACTACACCACATGGATTCAGACCTGCACACAGTACTACACAACATGGATTCAGACCTGCACACAGTACTACCCAACATAGATTCAGGCCTGCACACAGTACTGCACAACATGGATTCGGACCTGCACATAGTACTACACAACATGGATTCAGATCTGCCCACAGTACTACACAACATGGATTCAGGCCTGCACACAGTACTACACAACATGGATTCAGGCCTGCACACAGTACTGCACAACATGGATTCAGACCTTCAGACAGTACTACACAACATGGATTCAGGTCTGCACTCAGTACTACACAACATGAATTCAGACATGCACAGAGTACTACACAACATGGATTCAGGCCTCCACACAGTACTACACAACATGGATTCAGACCTGCACACAGTACTACATATCATGGATTCAGACCTGCACACAGTACTAAACAACATGGATTCAGACCTGCACGCAGTACTAAACATGGATTCAGAACTGCACACAGATTTGCACAACATGAATTCAGAACTGCGCACAGTACTACACAACATGGATTCAGGCCTGCACAAAGTACTCCACAACATGGACTCAGATCTGGGCACAGTACTACACAACATGGACTCAGACCTGCGCACAGTTCTACACAATATGGAATCAGACCTGCACACAGTACGACACAACATGGTTTCCAGCCTGCACAAAGTACTACACAACATGGATTCAGGCCTGCACATTGTACTACACAACATGGATTCAGGCCTGCACACAGTACTACACAACATGGTTTCAGACCTGCACACAGTACTACACAACGTGGATTCAGACCTGCACACAGTACTACACAACATGGATTCAGACGTGCGCACAGTACTACACAACATGGACTCAGACCTGCGCACAGTACTCCACAAGATGGACTCAGACCTGCGCACAGAACTTCACAACATGGAATCAAACCTGCACACAGTACTACACAACATGGTTTCAGGCCTGCACAAAATACTACACAACATGGATTCAGGCCTGCACACTGTACTACACATCATGGATTCAGGCCTGCACACAGTACTACACAACATGGATTCAGACCTGCACACAGTACCACACAACATGTATTCAGGCCTGCACACAGTACTACACAACATGGATTCAGGCATGCACACAGTACTACACAACATGGATTCAGGCCTGCACACAGTACTACTCAACATGAATTCAGACCAGCACACATTACTACACAGCATGGATTCAGACCTTTACACAGTACTACACAACAAGGATTCAGACCTGTGCACAGTACTGCACGTCATGGATTCAGGCCTGCGCACAGTACTGCACAACATGGATTCAGACCTGCGCACAGTACTACACAACATGGATTCAGACCTGCGCACAGTACTACACAACATGGATTCAGCCCTGCACACAGTACTACCCAACATAGATTCAGGCCTGCACACAGTACTACACAACATGGATTTAAGCCTGCACACAGTACTACACAACATGGATTCAGGCCTGCACACAGTACTGCACAACATGGATTCAGACCTTCAGACAGTACTACACAACATGGATTCAGACCTGCACACAGTACTAAACAACATAGATTCAGACCTTCTCACAGTACTACACAACATGGATTCAGGCCAGCACACAGTACTACACAAAATGAATTCAGACCTGCACAGAGGACTACACAACATGGATGCAGGCCGGCACACAGTACTACACAACATGGATTCAGACCTGCACACAGTACTACATAACATGGATTCAGACCCGCACACAGTATTAAACAACATGGATTCAGACCTGCACACAGTACTAAACAACATGGATTCAGAACTGCACACAGTACTACACAACATGGATTCAGGCCTGCACACAGTACTACACAACACGGATTCAGACCTGCACACAGTACTACACAACATGGATTCAGGCCTGCACACAGTACTACACAACATGGATTCAGGCCTGCACACAGTACTACACAACATGGATTCAGGCCTGCACACAGTATTACACAACATGGATTCAGACCTGCACACAGTACCACACAACATGGATTCAGGCCTGCACTCAGTACTACACAACATGGATTCAGGCCTGCACACAGTACTACACAACATGGATTCAGGCCTGCACACAGTATTACACAACATGGATTCAGACCTGCACACAATACTACACAAAATGGATTCAGGCCTGCACACAGTACTACACAACATGGATTCAGGCCTGCACCCAGAGCTACACAACATGGATTCAGGCCTGCACACAGTACTACACAACATGGATTCAGACCTGCACACAGTAATACACAACATGGATTCAGACCTGCACACAGTACTACACAACATGGATTCAGGCCTGCACACAGTACTACACAACATGGATTCAGACCTGCACACAGTACTACACAACATGGACTCAGACCTGCACACAGTATTACACAACATGGCTTCAGGCCTTCACACAGTACTACACAGTATGGATTCAGACCTGCACCCAGTACTACACAACATGGATTCACACCTGCACACATTACTACACAACATGGATTCAGACCTTTACACAGTACTACACAACATGGATTCAGACCTGCGCACAGTACTGCACATCATGGATTCAGGATTGCACACAGTACTGCACAACATGGATTCTGACCTGCGCACAGTACTACACAACATGGATTCAGACCTGTGCACAGTACTAAACAACATGGAATCAGACCTGCACACAGTACTACACAACATGGTTTCCGGCCTGCACAAAGTACTACACAACATGGATTCAGGCCTGCACATTGTACTACACAACATGGATTCAAGCCTTCACACAGTACTACACAACATGGATTCAGACCTGCACACAGTACTACACAACATGGATTCAGACCTGCACACAGTACTACACAACGTGGATTCAGACCTGCACTCAGTACTACACAACATGGATTCAGACCTGCACACAGTACTATTCAACATAGATTCAGGCCTGCACACAGTACGACACAACATGGATTCAGACCTGCGCACAGTACTATACAACATGGATTCAGACCTGCGCACTGTACTACACAACATGAATTCAGACCTGCCCACAGTACTACACAACATGGATTCAGACCTGCGCACAGTACTACACAACATGGATTCAGAACTGCGCACAGTACTACACAACATGGATTCAGGACTGCACAAAGTACTGCACAACATGGACTCAGACCTGCGCACAGTACTACACAACATGGACTCAGACCTGCGCACAGTACTACACAACATGGAATCAGACCTGCACACAGTACTACACAACATGGTTTCAGGCCTGCACAAAGTATTACACAACATGGATTCAGGCCTGCACACTGTACTACACAACATGGATTCAGGCCTGCACACAGTACTGCACAACATGGATTCAAACCTTCAGACAGTACGACACAACATGGATTCAGACCTGCACACAGTACTACACAACATGGATTCAGACCTTCACACAGTACTACACAACATGGATTCAGGCCTGCACACAGTACTACACAACATGGATTCAGACCTGCAGACAGTACTACACAACATGGATTCAGACCTGCAGACAGTACTACACAACATGGATTCAGACCGGCAGACAGTACTATACAACATGGATTCAGACCTGCACACAGTACTACACAACTTGGATTCAGACCTGCACACAGTACTACACAACATGGATTCAGGCCTGCACACAGTACTACACAACATGGATTCAGACCTGCATACTGTACTACACAACATGTATTCAGGCCTGCACACAGTACTACACAACATGGATTCAGACCTGCACACAGTACTACACAAAATGAATTCAGACCTGCACACAGTACTACACAACACGGATTCAGGCCTGCACACAATACTACACAACATGGATTCAGGCCTGCACACAGTACTACACAACATGGATTCAGACCTGCACACAGTACTACACAACATGGATTCAGGCCTGCACACAGTACTACACAACATGGATTCAGGCCTGCACACAGTACTACACAACATGGATTCAGACCTGCGCACAGTACTACACAACATGGATTCAGAACTGCGCACAGTACTACACAACATGGATTCAGGCCTGCACAAAGTACTGCACAACATGGACTCAGACCTGGGCACAGTACTACACAACATGGACTCAGTCCTGTGCACAGTACTACACAACATGGAATCAGACCTGCACACAGTACTACACAACATGGTTTCCGGCCTGCATAAAGTACTACACAACATGGATTCAGGCCTGCACATTGTACTACACAACATGGATTCAGGCCTGCACACAGTACTAAACAACATGGATTCAGACCTGCACACAGTACTACACAACATGGATTTAGTCCTGCACACAGTACTACACAACATGGATTCAGACCTGCGCACAGTACTACACAACATGAACTCAGACCTGCGCACAGTACTATACAACATGGACTCAGACCTGCGCACAGAACTTCACAACATGGAATCAGACCTGCACACAGTACTACACAACATGGTTTCAGGCCTGAACAAAGTACTACACAACATGGGTTCAGGCCTGCACACTGTACTACACAACATGGATTCAGGCCTGCACACTGTACTACACAACATGGATTCAGGCCTGCACACAATACTGCACATCATGGATTCAGGCCTGCACACAGTAGTACACAACATGGATTCATACCTGCGCACAGTACTACACAACATGGATTCAGGCCTGCGCACAGTACTACACAACATGGATTCAGGCCTGCGCACAGTACTAAACAACATGGATTCAGGCCTGCACACAGTACTACACAACATGGATTCAGACCTGCGCACAGTACTACATAAGAAGGATTGAGACCTGCGCACAGTACTACACAACATGGATTCAGACCTGCGCACAGTACTACACAACATGGACTCCGACCTGCGCACAGTACTACACAACATGGACTCAGGCCTGCGCCCAGAACTTCACAACATGGAATCAGCACACAGTACTACACAACATGGATTCAGACCTGCACACAGTACTACCGAACATCGATTCAGGCCTGCACACAGTACTACACAACAGGGATTCAGACCTGCACATAGTACTACACAACATGGTTTCAGGCCTGCACAAAGTACTACACAACATGGATTCAGGCCTGCACATTGTACTACATAACATAGATTCAGGCCTGCACACAGTACTACACAACATGGATTCAGACCTGCACACAGTACTACACAAAATGGATTTAGACCTGCACACAGTACTACACGACATGGATTCAGACCTGCACACAGTACTACCCAACAAAGATTCAGGCCTGCACACAGTACTACACAACATGGATTTAGGCCTGCGCACAGTACTACACAACATGGATTCAGGCCTGCACACAGTACTGCACAACATGGATTCAGACCTTCAGACAGTACTACACAACATGGATTCAGACCTGCACACAGTACTAAACAACATAGATTCAGACCTTCACTCAGTACTGCACAACATGGATTCAGGCCAGCACACAGTACTACACAACATGAATTCAGACCTGCACAGAGTACTACACAACATGGATTCAGGCCGGCACACAGTACTACACAACATGGATTCAGACCTGCACACAGTACTACATAACATGGATTCAGACCCGCACACAGTATTAAACAACATGGATTCAGACCTGTACACAGTACTAAACAACATGGATTCAGAACTGCACACAGTACTACACAACATGGATTCAGGCCTGCACACAGTACTACACAACACGGATTCAGAACTGCACACAGTACTACACAACATGGATTCAGGCCTGCACACAGTACTACACAACATGGATTCAGGCCTGCACACAGTACTAAACAACATGGATTCAGGCATGCACACAGTACTACACAACATGGATTCAGACCTGCACACAGTACCACACAACATGGATTCAGGCCTGCACACAGTACTACACAACATGGATTCAGGCCTGCACACAGTACTACACAACATGGATTCAGGCCTGCACACAGTACTACACAACATGGATTCAGACCTGCACACAATACTACACAAAATGGATTCAGGCCTGCACACAGTACTACACAACATGGATTCAGACCTGTACACAGTACTACACAACATGGACTCAGACCTGCACACAGTATTACACAACATGGCTTCAGGCCTTCACACAGTACTACACAGTATGGATTCAGACCTGCACACAGTACTACACAACATGGATTCACACCTGCACACATTACTACACAACATGGATTCAGACCTTTACACAGTGCTAAACAACATGGATTCAGACCTGCGCACAGTACTGCACATCATGGAGTCAGGATTGCACACAGTACTGCACAACATGGATTCTGACCTGCGCACAGTACTACACAACATGGATTCAGACCTGTGCACAGTACTACACAACATGGAATCAGACCTGCACACAGTACTACACAACATGGTTTCCGGCCTGCACAAAGTACTACACAACATGGATTCAGGCCTGCACATTGTACTACACAACATGGATTCAGGCCTTCACACAGTACTACACAACATGGATTCAGACCTGCACACAGTACTACACAACATGGATTCAGACCTGCACACAGTACTACACAACGTGGATTCAGACCTGCACTCAGTACTACACAACATGGATTCAGACCTGCACACAGTACTATTCAACATAGATTCAGGCCTGCACACAGTACTACACAACATGGATTCAGACCTGCGCACAGTACTACACAACATGGATTCAGACCTGCGCACTGTACTACACAACATGGATTCAGACCTGCCCACAGTACTACACAACATGGATTCAGACCTGCGCACAGTCCTACACAACATGGATTCAGAACTGCGCACAGTACTACACAACATGGATTCAGGACTGCACAAAGTACTGCACAACATGGACTCAGACCTGCGCACAGTACTACACAACATGGCCTCAGACCTGCGCCCAGTACTACACAACATGTAATCAGACCTGCACACAGTACTACACAACATGGTTTCAGGCCTGCACAAAGTATTACACAACATGGATTCAGGCCTGCACACTGTACTACACAACATGGATTCAGGCCTGCACACAGTACTGCACAACATGGATTCAGACCTTCAGACAGTACGACACAACATGGATTCAGACCTGCACACAGTACTACACAACATGGATTCAGACCTTCACACAGTACTACACAACATGGATTCAGGCCTGCACACAGTACTACACAACATGGATTCAGGCCCGCACACAGTACTACACAACATGGATTCAGACCTGCAGACAGTACTACACAACATGGATTCAGACCTGCAGACAGTACTACACAACATGGATTCAGACCTGCAGACAGTACTACACAACATGGATTCAGACCGGCAGACAGTACTATACAACATGGATTCAGACCTGCACACAGAACTACACAACTTGGATTCAGACCTGAACACAGTACTACACAACATGTATTCAGGCCTGCACACAGTACTACACAACATGGATTCAGACCTGCACACAGTACTACACAACATGGTTTCAGGCCTGCACAAAGTATTACACAACATGGATTCAGGCCTGCACACTGTACTACACAACATGGATTCAGGCCTGCACACAGTACTGCACAACATGGATTCAGACCTTCAGACCGTACAACACAACATGGATTCAGACCTGCACACAGTACTACACAACATGGATTCAGACCTTCACACAGTACTACACAACATGGATTCAGGCCTGCACACAGTACTACACAACATGGATTCAGGCCCGCACACAGTACTACACAACATGGATTCAGACCTGCAGACAGTACTACACAACATGGATTCAGACCTGCAGACAGTACTACACAACATGGATTCAGACCTGCAGACAGTACTACACAACATGGATTCAGACCGGCAGACAGTACTATACAACATGGATTCAGACCTGCACACAGTACTACACAACTTGGATTCAGACCTGCACACAGTACTACACAACATGTATTCAGGCCTGCACACAGTACTACACAACATGGATTCAGACCTGCAGACAGTACTACACAAAATGAATTCAGACCTGCACACAGTACTACACAACATGGATTCAGGCCTGCACACAGTACTAAACAACATGGATTCAGGCATGCACACAGTACTACACAACATGGATTCAGACCTGCACACAGTACCACACAACATGGATTCAGGCCTGCACACAGTACTACACAACATGGATTCAGGCCTGCACACAGTACTACACAGCATGGATTCAGGCCTGCACACAGTACTACACAACATGGATTCAGACCTGCACACAATACTACAGAAAATGGATTCAGGCCTGCACACAGTACTACACAACATGGATTCAGGCCTGCACATAAAGCTACACAACATGGATTCAGGCCTGCACACAGTACTACACAACATGGATTCAGACCTGCACACAGTAATACACAACATGGATTCAGGCCTGCACACAGTACTACACAACATGGATTCAGGCCTGCACACAGTACTACACAACATGGATTCAGACCTGCACACAGTACTACACAACATGGACTCAGACCTGCACACAGTATTACACAACATGGCTTCAGGCCTTCACACAGTACTACACAGTATGGATTCAGACCTGCACACAGTACTACACAACATGGATTCACACCTGCACACATTACTACACAACATGGATTCAGACCTTTACACAGTACTACACAACATGGATTCTGACCTGCGCACAGTACTACACAACATGGATTCAGACCTGTGCACAGTACTGCACAACATGGAATCAGACCTGCACACAGTACTACACAACATGGTTTCTGGCCTGCACAAAGTACTACACAACATGGATTCAGGCCTGCACATTGTACTACACAACATGGATTCAGGCCTTCACACAGTACTACACAACATGGATTCAGACCTGCACACAGTACTACACAACATGGATTCAGACCTGCACACAGTACTACACAACGTGGATTCAGACTTGCACTCAGTACTACACAACATGGATTCAGACCTGCACACAGTACTATTCAACATAGTTTCAGGCCTGCACACAGTACTACACAACATGGATTCAGACCTGCACACAGTACTACACAACATGGATTCAGACCTGCGCACTGTACTACACAACATGGATTCAGAACTGCGCACAGTACTACACAACATGGATTCAGGACTGCACAAAGTACTGCACAACATGGACTCAGACCTGCGCACAGTACTACACAACATGGACTCAGACCTGCGCACAGTACTACACAACATGGAATCAGACCTGCACACAGTACTACACAACATGGTTTCAGGCCTGCACAAAGTATTACACAACATGGATTCAGGCCTGCACACTGTACTACACAACATGGATTCAGGCCTGCATACAGTACTGCACAACATGGATTCAGACCTTCAGACAGTACGACACAACATGGATTCAGACCTGCACACAGTACTACACAACATGGATTCAGACCTTCACACAGTACTACACAACATGGATTCAGGCCTGCACACAGTACTACACAACATGGATTCAGGCCCGCACACAGTACTACACAACATGGATTCAGACCTGCAGACAGTACTACCCAACATGGATTCAGACCTGCAGACAGTACTACACAACATGGATTCAGACCTGCAGACAGTACTACACAACATGGATTCAGACCGGCAGACAGTACTATACAACATGGATTCAGACCTGCACAGTACTACACAACTTGGATTCAGACCTGCACACAGTACTACACAACATGGATTCAGGCCTGCACACAGTACTACACAACATGGATTCAGGCCTGCACACAGTACTACACAACATGGATTCAGACCTGCACACAGTACTACACAACTTGGATTCAGACCTGCACACAGTACTACACAACATGGATTCAGGCCTGCACACAGTACTACACAACATGGATTCAGGCCTGCACACAGTACTACACAACATGGATTCAGACCTGCACACAGTACTACACAAAATGAATTCAGACCTGCACACAGTACTACACAACACGGATTCAGGCCTGCACACAATACTGCACAACATGGATTCAGGCCTGCACACAGTACTACACAACATGGATTCAGATCTGCACACAGTACTACACAACATGGATTTAGGGCTGCACACCATACTACACAACATGGATTCAGGCCTCCACACAGTACTACACAACATGGATTCAGGCCTGCACACAGTACTACACAACATGGATTCAAGCCTGCACACAGTACTACACAACATGGATTCAGGCCTGCACTCAGTATACACAACATGGATTCAGGCCTGCACACAGTACTACAGAACATAGATTCAGACCAGCACACAGTACTACACAACATGGATTCAGACCTGCACACAGTACTACACAACATGGATTCAGGCCTGCACACAGTACTACACAACATGGATTCAGACCTGCACAGTACTACACAACATGGATTCAGACCTGTACTACACAACATGGATTCAGACCTGCACACAGTACTACACAACATGGATTCAGGCCTGCACACAGTACTACACAACATGGATTCAGACCTGCACACAGTACTACACAACATGGATTCAGGCCTGCACACAGTACTACACAACATGGATTCAGACCTGCACAGTACTACACAACATGGATTCAGACCTGCGCACAGTACTACACAACATGGATTCAGACCTGAGTACTACACAACATGGATTCAGACCCGCGCACAGTACTACAGAACCTGGATTCAGGCCTCCCTACAGTACTGCACAACATGGCTACAGACCTGCGTACAGTACTACACAACATGGATACAGGCCTGCGCACAGTACTACACAACATGGATTGAGACCTGTGCACAGTACTACACAACATGGATTCAGACCTGCACACAGTACTACACAACATGGATTCAGACCTGTGCACAGTACTACATAACATGGATTCAGGCCTGCACAAAGTACTACACAACATGGATTCAGGCCTGTGCACAGTACTACACAACATGGATTCAGGCCTGCGCACAGTACTACACAACATGGATTCAGACCTGCGCACAGTACCACACAACATGGATTCAGACATGCGCACAGTACTACACAAGATGGATTCACACCTGCTCACAGTACTACACAACATGGACTCAGACCTGTGCACAGTACTACACAACATGGAATCAGACCTGCACACAGTACTACACAACTTGGTTTCAGGCCTGCACAAGATACTAAACAACATGGATTCAGGCCTGCACACTGTACTACACAACATGGATTCAGGCCTGCACACAGTACTACACAACATGGATTCAGACCTGCACACAGTACTACACAATATAGATTCAGACCTGCACACAGTACTACACAACATGGATTCAGACCTGCACACAGTACTACACAACATGGATCAGACCTGCACACAGTACTACACAACATGGATTCAGACCTGCACACAGTACTACACAACATGGATTCAGGCCTGTACACAGTACTATACAACATGGATTCAGGCCTGCACACAGTACTGCACAACATGGATTCAGACCTACAGACAGTACTACACAACATGGATTCAGACCTGCACACATTACTTCACAACATGGATTCAGACCTTCACACAGTACTACACAACATGGATTCAGGCCTGCACACAGTACTACACAACATGAATTCAGACCTGCACAGAGTACTACACAACATGGATTCAGGGCTGCACACAGTACTACACAACATGGATTCAGGCCTGCACACAGTACTACATAACATGGATTCAGACCTGCACACAGTACTACATAAAATGGATTCAGACCTGCACACAGTACTAAACAACATGGATTCAGGGCTGCACACAGTACTACACAACATGGATTCAGGCCTGCACACAGTACTACACAACATGGATTCAAGCCTGCACACAGTACTACACAACATGGATTCAGGGCTGCACTCAGTATACACAACATGGATTCAGGCCTGCACACAGTACTACACAACATGGATTCAGACCAGCACACAGTACTACACAACATGGATTCAGACCTGCACACAGTACTACACAACATGGATTCAGGCCTGCACACAGTACTACACAACATGGATTCAGACCTGCACACAGTACTACACAGCATGGATTCAGACCTTCGCACAGTACTACACAACATGGATTCAGACCTCCGCACAGTACTGCACATCATGGATTGAGTGTCCTGCGCACAGTACTACACAACATGGATTCAGACCTGCGCACAGTACTACACAACCTGGATTCAGACCTGCGTACAGTACTACACAACATGGATACAGGCCTGCGCACAGTACTACACAACATGGATTGAGACCTGTGCACAGTACTACACAACATGGATTCAGACCTGCGCACAGTACTACACAACATGGATTCAGACCTGTGCACAGTACTACATAACATGGATTCAGGCCTGCACAAAATACTACACAACATGGATTCAGGCCTGCGCACAGTACTACACAACATTGATTCAGACCTGCACACAGTACTACACAACATGGATTCAGACCTGCACACAGTACTACACAACATGGATTCAGACCTGCACACAGTACTACACAACATGGATTCAGGCCTGCACACAGTACTACACAACATGGATTCAGTCCCGCACACAGTACTAAACAACATGGATTCAGACCTGCACACAGTACTACACAACATGGATTCAGGCCTGCACACAGTACTGCACAACATGGATTCAGACCTGCACACAGTACTACACAACTTGGATTCTGGCCTGCACACAGTACTACACAACATGGATTCAGGCCTTCACACAGTACTACACAACATGGATTCAGACCCGCACACAGTACTACACAACATGGATTCAGACCTGCACACAGTACTACACAACATGGATTCAGGCCTGCACACAGTACTACACAACATGGATTCAGACCTGCACACAGTACTACACAACTTGGATTCAGGCCTGCACACAGTACTACACAACATGGATTCAGGCCTTCACACAGTACTACACAACATGGATTCCGACCTGCACACAGTACTACACAACATGGATTCAGGCCTGCACACAGTACTACACAACATGTATTCAGGCCTGCACACAGTACTGCACAACATGGATTCAGACCTGCACACAGTACTACACAACATGGATTCAGACCTGCACACAGTACTACACAACATGGATTCAGACCTTCACACAGTACTACACAACATGGATTCAGACCGGTGCACAGTAGTGCACATCATGGATTCAGACCTGCGCATAGTACTACACAACGTGGATTCATATCTGCGCACAGTACTACACAACATGGATTTAGGCCTGCGTGCAGTACTACACAACATGGATTCAGGCCTGCGCACAGTACTACACAACATGGATTCAGGCCTGCGCACAGTACTACACAACATGGACTCAGACCTGCGCACAGTACTACACAACATGGACTCAGACCTGCGCACAGTACTACAGAACATGGTTTCAGGCCAGCACAAAGTACTACACAACATGGATTCAGGCTTGCACACTGTACTACATAACATGGATTCAGACCTGCACACAGTACTACACAACATGGAATTAGACCTGCACACAGTACTACACAACATGGATTCAGACCTGCACACAGTACTACACAACATGGATTCAGACCTGAACACAGTACTACACAACATGGATTCAGGCCTGCACACAGTACTACACAACATGGATTCAGGTCTGCACACAGTACTACACAACATGGATTCACGTCTGCACACAGTACTACACAACATGGATTCAGACCTGCACACAGTACTACATAACATGGATTCAGACCTGCACACAGTACTAAACAACATGGATTTAGACCTGCACACAGTACTAAACAACATGGATTCAGAGCTGCATACAGTACTACACAACATGGATTCAGACCTGCATACAGTACTACACAACATGGATTCAGAGCTGCACACAGTACTACACAACATGGATTCAGACCTGCACACAGTGCTACCACTGCTCTTCTGTCCTTCACTGACCCATTAAATAAAGCTAGTGATCCAGGTAACATAGTCGCTTCTCTATTTTTAAATCTGTGTAAAGCTTTTCACACTGTCTCTCACCCCAAACTCTTGTCCCAGATATCCCTACTTAGATTAACAGAAACTACCTTATAATAGTTCACAAGTTACCTCTCCAACAGATATCAGTCATTAAAATGGAATTCCAGTTTCTCTCCCTGTCATAATCTTAGAATTAGCCAAATTCCTCACTGTAGTGCGATCTAGGAGTTGGTATATTTAATGTCAAGGGGGTGTGTGGAGTGCAAGGGACATAGTCCCCCCTGCAAAATAGTACAATGAGTGTAGTGGTATGTTAGTGTGTATAGTATGGGTGACTGACATTACCTCCTGCTATGTCGAACTCTTTGAACCAGGAAGTTCAGATATGTCATTTCTGATGTTCTGCCTTTTAGATGTGTTGTAAATAGAGATTTTCCATCAACATTATGGTCATTCAATAGAAGCATTTTTAAAAATATGATAGTAAACCAACCCGGATTACCACGGCCCTGAATAAGGGAGAAAGATAAGTTAACTAGCACTACCACTGCCTTGAAAAAAGGAGGAACATTAAGTTTACTAGTGCTAATGTAGCCCTAAAGGAAAAAGAGAAAAGTAAGTGAACCAGAACTACCACAGCCTTGAAGTAAGGAGAAAGGTAAGTTAACTAGCACTACCACAGCCTTGAATAGAAGAGAAGGTAAGTTAACTAGCACTACCACAGCCTTGAAGAAAAGAGAAAGGTACGATAACCAGAACTACCACAGCCTTGAAGAAAGGAGAAAGGTAAGTTAACTAGCACTACCACTGCTTTGAAAAAAAATAGAAAAATATGTTCGCCAGCACTAACAAAGCCCTAAATGAAGGAAAAAGGTAAGTTATCTAGCACTACCACAGCTACAAAGGAAAGAGAAAGGCAAGTTAATGAGCCATACAACAGCCTAAATGAAGGAGAAAAGTAAGTTGACAAACACTACCACAGCCCAAAAGGAAGGAGAAAGGCACATTAACCAGAACTACCACAGCCCTGAAGGAAGGAGGAAGGTTAAGGTAACCAGAAGTACCACAGTCACAGTGGAAGGTGAAAGGTAAGTTAACCACTACCACAGCCTTGAAGGAAGGTAAGTTAACCACTACCACAGCCCTGAAGGACGGTAAGTTATCCATCACTACCACAGCTGCAAAGGAAAGAGAAAAGTAATTTCACCAGGACTACCACAGCCACAAAGGAAGGATGATGGTAAGTTAACTAGCACTATCACAGCACTGAAGGAAGGAAGGAGAAAGGTAAGTTAACCAGTAAAACCAGATCACTGAAGGAAGCAGAAAGTTAAGTTAATCAGCACTACCACAACCACAAAGGAAGGAGAAAGGTAAGTTAACTAGCACTAGCACAGCCCTGACAGTTGGTTAAGTTAACCAGCCATACTGCAGCCCCAAAGGAAGGAGAAAGGCAAGTTAACCACTTCCACAGCCCTGAAAGAAGGTGAAAGGTAAGTTAATCAGCACTACCACTGCAGTGAATAAAGGAGAAAGATAAGTTAACCAGTACAACCACAGCCCTGAAGGAAGGAGAAAGGTAAGTTAACTAGCACTACCACTACCCCAAAGAAAGGAGGAAGGTAAGTTAACCAGCACTATCACAGCTCCAAAGGAAGGAGAAATGTAAGTTAGCCAGCACTCCCACAGCCTTGAAGGAAGGAGAAAGGTAAGTTAACTAACACTACCAGAATCCTGAAGGATGGAGAAAGCTAAGGTGACTATCACTACCACAGCCCAAAGGGAAGGAGAAAGGTAAGTTAACCAGAACTACCACAGTCCCTAAAGAAGGAGAAAGGTAAGTTAACCAGTAGAAGCAGAGCCCTGAAGGAAGGAGAAAGGTAAGTTAACTAGAATTAACACTGCCCTGATAAAAGGAGGAACATAAGTTAACCAGCACTAACACAGACACAGAATAAAGGTAGGAGAAAGTTAAGTTAACCAGCACTACTACAGCTCCAAAGGAAGGAGAAATGTAAACTAAGCAGTACTCCCTGAGCTACAAACGAAGGAGAAAGGTAAGTTTACCAGCACTACCACAGCCCCAAATGAATGAGAAAGGCAAGTTAATCAGCACTAACACAGCCCAAAAGGAAGGAGAAAGGCAAGTTAACCAGCACTGCCAGAGCCCTGAAGAAAGGAAGAATCTGACTTAGCCAGCACTACCACAACTCCAAAGGAAGGAGAAAGGTAATTGAACCAGCAATGCCACAGCTCCAAAGGAAGCAGAAAGGTAACATAAGCAGCACTCCCACAGCCACAAAGGAAGCAGAAAGGTAAGTGAACCAGCACTACCACAGCCATGAAGAATGGAGGAAGATAAGTTAACCTGCACTACCACTGCTCCAAATAAATGAGAAAGGTAAGTTAACTAGCACTACTACAGTTCCAAAAAAAGGAGAAAGGTAAGATAAACAGCACACACACAGCCTCAAAGGAAGGCGGAAAGAACGTTATCCAGCACTACCACTGCCCCGAATGAAGGCGAAAGGTGAGTTAACTGGCACTACCCACTACCACAAGGGAAGGGGATAGGTAAGTTGGCAAGCACTCCTACAGCCTCAAATGTAGGAGAAAGGTAAGTTAACCAGCACTACAACATCTCCAAAGGAAGGAGGACCAGAGGTGTAACTGAGCAAAGAAAATTTAGCTGATAATGTAAGTGGTATTAATTTTAAAAGGAAGTTTATACAACAGCATACTACAGTGGTTTAAATGCATTTCTGAATGTAAGAATTGTGTTGTCCTATTCTCAGTAAAGGCAATTTTGAAAAATAACTTTTATCTGAAAACATACACTGATTAATACTCTGTTATGTTGCTGTATCAAAGTGTTGCTGTTTGTCTTTCGTAATTGGCACATATACGCATTAGTAATAATTAACGACTATGAAAGTGAGTACACTCTTTTGATCCCCAACATTTCCTGTATATTGCACCTTTGGTACATGCCATATTTTACAAACATCTTCGAAAATAGCTAAGAAATGATGTCACCTACATTAATATACCTTTACTCTCTTGTACGTACTACTGTTCTTCTTTAAGGGATTATTGATTTTTTTCACCGAAAAGGCATAAAAATGCAGAATAAAGTGCCATGTTTTAGCAAAGCAATGTTCTAAAAACGATTTCAGTAAATCACTGTATGGGTAGAGAATGAATGTATTGTTCTGTCTGATGAGGATAAAAGTACTAATGAGCATACATGGCTTCTTACATATTTATGTTGTATCTTCAGAATACGTCACTACTTTATTGTATGCCATAGACTTTGTACTTGCAGAATAATAAAGACTGTTAATAACCAGTCAACATTTACATGTATTAAATGGCTTGCTTCAATGCAAAATCAGATAATTTATGGATGGAGTAGTTTGTTAGTACTGTCAGATCTGTACAATGCAAAAATGCATCAGGGCAATTAAACCTCACTTGTATGCCTCTCATAAAGGTCTTCAAGAATAATTAATGGAATGTGGCATCTGATAGTGTGTCTTATATGAATTGTGGCATGGTGACCAGGCTATTATTATTTTATACAGAAGCTGTTACTGTCATACTGAATTAATATCATCTACCCACATGATAATAATTACAGATGAGGACTAAATCAGCAGAAGTCTTCAAAAGCATGTGATTTGATGTTTACTGTCTTTGGACTCAGTCTACTTTGCTGATACATTTAGTTGTTTGTATGTAAAAATGTTCACTGATATTGTAAGGAAAAATCAATATGAAGTTTCCAAATATAACAATGTTTTTTCTGATATACAGTTGGATTACAACAAAAAAATACTGAATAACATACAAAGTAGGGACTGCATTTTTACTTGCATGTGTTGTGTTATTTTGATGTGTGATATATTATTTTAACATAATAAAACCTGAGTTAGACATCAGTTGTATGGATTGAATAACATTTTGAGACTTAATTTTGCTAAATGCAATGCCAATTATGGTAGCAAGCTGTTGCTGGAAAATCAGTAGGCTATGGGTTCTATTCCACTACAGGTGATAGCATGAAATTTTTAAATTTCTGCCACTGCACTGCACCATGAGAGGGTTCTGCACTGCTCATGATGTTATCTTTTGGATCAGATGTTAATCAGAAATATTCGTTTCATGTGGTAAAACTAGAAGTAAATGGGGACTTGTAGTAATGCTCTCAGTGCTCAGATTGTTTTTTCTGCAAATTGGGGGAGTTCAGCCAGCAAAGAAACGAACATTGCCATTTTCAGTTTGCAAATTAAATAGCAATGGAATGGGGTGTGCAATAGCTGGACATTAAAAATGCTAAATCTGTGTTGTCTGCATCTGTATTAATTAGTTGGTTCCTGGAAAAATGCAGACCTGTCCCCTTCATTGATTGAACTTCTGCTGATTCTGTTAGCATACTGAACTGTAGCGTTTTGCTGGTCAGAGCTGTTTTTACCATCCTTGCTATACTTTATTTGTTTTAGCTGACCATTCAGTCTGCTGTTTAAAGGACCATGAGATAATTTATTCTGCTGTTTACTTCAAAGTTCCTGGATTATTTTAGTGTTGCGAGTGGTTGTAACTTATTGTTTGTGAGTAAATGAATGAAGGAGAGAGAAAAAGAGGGAGAAAATGAAAGCGAGATGGAGAAAAAGGAAACACGAGAGAGTGGGAGAATGAATGAAGGAGGGAGAGGATATGAGAGAGAGGAAGAGAATGAATGAGGAGGGAGAGGATATGAGAGAGGATATGAGAGAGAGGAAGAGAATGAATGAGGAGGGAGAGGATATGAGAGTGGATATGAGAGAGGATATGAGATAGAGGAAGAGAATGAATGAGGAGGGAGAGGATATGAGAGAGGATACACGAGAGAGTGGGAGAATGAATGGAGGAGGGAGAGGATATGAGAGAGGATATGAGAGAGAGGAAGAGAATGAATGAGGAGGGAGAGGATGGATGAGAGAGAGGATATGAGAGAGAGCAAGAGAATGAATGAGGAGGGAGAGGATGGATGAGAGAGAGGATATGAGAGAGAACAAGAGAATGAATGAGGAGGGAGAGGATGGATGAGAGAGAGGATATGAGAGAGAGCAAGAGAATGAATGAGGAGGGAGAGGATGGATGAGAGAGAGGACATGAGAGAGAGGAAGAGAATGAATGAGAAGAGAGAGGATGGATGAGAGAGAGGATATGAGAGAGAGCAAGAGAATGAATGAGGAGGGAGAGGATGGATGAGAGAGAGGATATGAGAGAGAGCAAGAGAAGGAATGAGGAGGGAGAGGATGGATGAGGGAGAGGATATGAGAGAGAGCAAGAGAATGAATGAGAAAAGAGAATGAATAAGAGAGCGAGAGAGAGGATAAAAGAAACAGAGGGTGCAAGAATGAATGAGAGAGGGACAGCATACAAGAGAGAATGAATGACAGAGGTAGACAGAGAGGATGCGAGAGAGAAAGGACACCAAAGAGAGAATGAGAGAATAAATGAAAGAGAATATGATTATATGTTGCTGGATAATCATCGTATTTCTAGATACATTTGTCTTTGTGTATGTTTTTTTCAGTGGTAGGTGATGCAGTCACAGAAAAAGTTAATACTTTTATCTTTTGGAATCACAGTACATAATTATATCTGAAGGAGTTGACAAGTAATGTACATACATTATAGTTTTGTAAAAAAAAACCTCAATATTTGTGTCTCTCTTGCAGACTGTATTAATTTACTGATTTTCACCAGTGAGTGTTATAGTAAATTGAATTATATTCTTGTGTCTCACTGATATGCCTGTTTACTTCAAAGTTCCTGGATCTACATGATGTACTGTACATATCGTCTGCATTGCACTGCTTAATAACAACTGAGAGGTGAAAAAGAAAACAATAACCCTTGTCTATAAAATAACCCAAGTGTTATCTGTTGTATTCTTCCTGCTACCAGATGATTCCACAGAATTCAGGTGAGCCAGGTTTCATTTCCCATATGAGGGACGGTGTTTTCCCATCGTGTTTCAGTTCTTAAAAAAACAATGCCACATAGTGGCTTTGCACTGCTTTCAGGTATATTATCTGTGTGTGTGTGTGTGTGTGTGTGTGTGTGTGTGTGTGTGTGTATGTGGTACTCTTTTGGGGGGGATGAACAGTTGTATATTTACTTACAGTAACATTCTGCGGTGTATTTGCTTGTTGGGAAAGTTTCATTACAATTTCTGCCCAGGCATGTATATGGTGTTCTTATAATTGCTTGACCACATTTTTCTCCTTTATAAAATGTCAGCCTTTGGGATTGTGCACTGTTTGAAGTTAGTTCTGGAAAATTTGCCAGCAGTATTTGATTTGCTTTTGTAATTATAATTTTTGAAAGCCAAATAGTCAAGTACTGTTATTTATGTTATGAGTCATGCTTATTTTGTCATTCCACAATTTGTTTATATTTTTTTAAATTGTCTGTCTGCCTTTCCAGTACTTGTATTCATACATGCAGATGTTAGAACTATCACAGAGCTCATTGTATCCTGAATAGACTTATTGGGGTAATTTCAGGGTAGTATCACAGAGCTTACCAAACCTCGGCAGCCACACTTTTGAGATTTCACTGTATTCATTCTTTTCTTTAGATTATGCTGCCTTTACCTATTTATTATGTTTTTGCATTTACTTGCTAACTCTAGCCATGTCTTTTATGTAGTTCACTCTGGCAGGACACAAACCATATGTGTTCTGTGTTGTAGTCAGGAATTTTGAATTTCAAACCAGATTTTCACTTGGACATACTACTGAAGGCGGTCATTGCAGGTAATGTTTCAATCTGGTTCTTGTGCATACTTGATAGGACTAGTTTTGTTAATTCCACTCATTTATTTAGTTGTGATAGTAGCAGGTATTTTTTACAGAGATAATTAAGGAAAATGTGGTTTATGTATGTAAATGGCAGCTAACACCTATGGAACTGTTTCATTTTGGTTCTTTTGCATGCTTCGACATAATACTCAACGTGTCACATGACTAATGTTACATTCTGTTGCGTCTGCATAGTAGGACAGACTGCAGAAGGGGTCACTGGGTAGATGTCTCATTTTGGTGCTTTTGCATACTCACATAACGTCAGAAACAGAAGTTCTGTACTCACCATAATGTTCCATCTGTGGTGTCCATTTTTTTTTCATTCTTGATCAACTACCTACCCTCTGAAATCCCTGATTTTTTTTCTTTATATATATATATATATATATATATATATATATATATATATATATATATATGTGTGTGTGTGTGTGTGTGTGTGTATATATGTATGTGTGTGTGTGTGTGTGTGTACATGGATATATATGTATGTACACATGCGTATATGTATGCGGGTATATATCTTGAAAGACCGACTACTTCACTTTGATCATTATAACAGTGGTTTCTCTTGGGAGATAGGGTGATGGATCTGCATATTTTGTCTGTAGTTCATTTAGAGGGGATTTTTTTTTCATTTCTTCTTTTTTATAGGAGGATGGAGTGGTAGCTAACATAAATTTTGGGATTTTTCCACGTTTTGTCAGTCGTGTGGAAATTAGGTGGTAGGAGGAGGGGCTCATCTAAGTGTTGTACTATTTCTACTGAATTCTGATATACTATTTTTACTGAATTATAATGAATGCCGACTCAAAAGGTTATGTGCAGCAATTATCACCTGTGTCTGAGCATGCAGAACTTTCAAGTGATGAAATGCAGCTCATTATCACATTAACAATAAGTGCAGTCCCACTATAGCACTGAGTCATTATCACATTAACAATAAGTGCAGTTCCACTATAGCACTGAGTCATTATCACATTAACAATAAGTGCAGTTCCACTATAGCACTGAGTCATTATCACATTAACAATAAGTGCAGTTCCACTATAGCACTGAGTCATTATCACATTAACAATAAGTGCAGTCCCACTATAGCACTGAGTCATTATCACATTAACAATAAGTGCAGTCCCACT